>NW_025968741.1:12913-14201 GCF_021869965.1 Rhincodon typus | reverse complement strand
GGGGCGAGAAAGGGGTGTTGGGCGAGAAAGGGGTGTGGGGCGAGAAAGGGGTGTGGGGGCGTTGTAGAGAGGGAGAGGAAGGGAGCAAGAGGGCGAGTGTCAGGGTCACAGTTTATGGAAAGTGGAGGTTCCCTACCGGCGATCTGGAGCTGACCCTTGAGTGCAGTCCCATTGCTGAAGCCCTGACCCCAATCCTGCCCTCCTCACTGCCCCTGACCCCACAAAACCCTTCCCTTCAGCCTGATGCTGAATCCAATCCCTCCAAACCTGTCCCCATGACCCTGAACTCTATCAGCCCAAACCCACACTCCCTCCAATGTCCCAGAATTCCCTAACCCGCCCCCTGCACCTTCTCCACCCAATCACAACTCCCCTAGTCCACCAACTGCATTTCTTGTCCCCCCACTTTGCCCCCCAACTTCACTGCCCCAACGCCATCCCATAGGCACAGATACCACCACAAGCCAGTTCCTGTGCTCTCAGAACCGAGGCAGGGCACACTAGCTGCCCCTCCCAGCTCCCCCCCAATCCACTCCCACCCACGGCTGGATTGGGAACCTCGGCTCAGCGTGAGTCAACCTCGGTTCAGTGCTCACTTTTTCTCTCTGGATTTCGTTCTTGGTGTGAGATATCTTCATCTTCATTTCCTCCAGCTCGTGCTCAGGCACAATGTGAACCTGCGGGCTTGGCTCCAAATCCTCAGCAGACAGGAACATGAGGTCAGCCAGGGGAATGTACCACTTACAATCATACTGCTGGTGCTTCCTGAGAACAGGAACAAAAACAAACATGTGAGGGAGGACAGCAAGATGGAGGGGGGCACAGAGAGAGTGTAAGAGAGACAGAGAGAGAAAGAGTGGAGAGGGAAACAGGGAGAGAGACAGAGGGAGAGACACACAAAAACAGAGAGACAAAGAGAGAGACAGAAAGAGAGAGAGAAAAGGAGGGGGACAGAGAGAGAGAAAAAGAGAGAGGAACAGAGAAACAGAGCAAGAGAGGAAATAGTGAGGGAGAGACAGAGATAGAGAGAAACAGACAGAAACAGAGACAGCAAAATGGGGACAGAGAAAGAGGGAGGGACAGAGAGAGAGAGAGGGATAGACAGAGAGAGAGAGAGAGAAGGACAGCGAGAGAGAGAAGGACAGTGAGAGAGAGGACAGAGGGAGAGAGAAGGGCAGAGATAAGAGAGAAGGACAGAGAGAAAGAGAAGGACAGAGAGAAAGAGAAGGACAGAGAGAGAGAAGGACAGAGAGAGAGAGACAAGGACAGAGAGAGAGAGACAAGGACA
>NW_025968741.1:12156-12813 GCF_021869965.1 Rhincodon typus | reverse complement strand
TGAGGGGGGTGGGCCTGGAGTGAGGGGGGATTGAGAAAGTGACAAAGGGACAGAGCAAGAGACATGGCAAGACAGAGGCAAACAAGTGAGGGGCTGCGATGCAGAGAGAGGAGGCACACACACACAGGCCAGAGAGTGGGTGTGAGTGTGACTGAGCACAACAGGTAGAGAGATGGAAAAGGCCACGTTTCTTGCCCCATTGCAAACCTTCAAACTCAACATCTACTGCACTTGCCTCATCAGCCTAGGCTGTTCCTGCATCAGCTCAATCAAATAACTGCTTCTTTCAATGAATCTGTTCAACTTATTAATCTCCCACTGACCTGGGACCTGTCCCCCAGAAACCTGTCTCCACTCCGAGAGTGTAGCCCCCAGAAATTCCCTACCCGACTGCCTGTTTTTTCAGTTTGCCGCACAACAGGAGATCAGTGAAGAGGAAAATGTGTCGTAGTTTCCTGGTTCCCTCTGAAACTTCAACAATGAATCCATCTCGCACCAGCTGCCGATTCTGAAACAGAAAGCAGGAAGATATTTACGCAGGGTAAACAGTGAGAGCAGTGGCAGCCATTACCATGGGGTGACAGGATAACCACCAACAAAGGGCAGGTGGGGCAGGGTCACTGTCTGGGGGCAATCATCGCCAACAGGGTTCGGGGG
>NW_025968741.1:10302-12056 GCF_021869965.1 Rhincodon typus | reverse complement strand
TGGGGGCTGGGGTTATGGGGGAATAATCACCACCGTGTGTCATTGGGGGGGGGGGGGGGGGTTAAAAAAACCTGAAACAAGGGGAGGAGTACAGAACATTAACATCGTTAAATGGAGAGGAGAAGGTGAACTGATGAGAACTTGGATAGAAAAAACAGATTTGAGAAAAGAGACATCCTTTTATAACATATGAGAACAGGGTGCTGATTGGTTGAATCATTCTTGGCATGGAGATGCAGCAAGAACAGTTAACTGTCAATCTGAATTCACAGGCCAGCGAGGTCGATTCTGATTGGTCAGGGTGTTGCTACGGGGATGTGACCGAGTTTGGCTGTCTGCATGGCCCTTTCTTTTGATAAAAGATGAAATATATGAACAAATTCCTTTTGCCTTGATCCAACACAGCCCTGAGTATTAATCTCGGTAGCTTCTGTAACTCTTACACTCTGAGCTCTTAATAAATGATGAGCAGGAGCAGAATCACCTTGAATACTGGAGGTAGTTTTCTGAGCTTGTAACCACAGGCTGCTCACTGTGAATGGTCGACATGTTCCCAGCCAGGATATGTCTGGTCTGAGAATTCAGATGGACAGGGAACTGTTCTTGCTGCATCTCCAGTAATAGCTCAACCAATCAGCACCCTGTTCTCATGCCTTAGAAAATGGTGTGTCATTTCTCAAGGCTGTTTCTTGCATCCTAGATCTGTTGAGTGCACAATGAAAAGCTTCAGCTTCTTGTCTCCTTGCAGCAATGAACAAGGAGGAGTAATGGCCAACAGGGGGCTGTCTACAAAGGGCCTTCACTCTGCTGTTAGCTACAGCCTTGGAATCGGGGGGAATTGTCACTCACACCAAGTATCAGATGGCAATGACCCAGCCAGTCCAGACCCCAGCCCCACCCGACACGTCCACTCACCTCTCCCTTTGCCAGTGTCACATGTGCGTGCCGATCAGAGATTTCCTCGTTAATGCTGGACAGGAAATTCTGTGAGATTCGGAGAGCATCCTGCAGCAAGGGGTAGTCAGGATGCTGTGTGGGAGTGTGCTTCAGGAGATCCTGCAATCATAGAACAGCAGCTCCATTAGAAACTGGCTCCACCTCCTCACTGATGATAGGGCAGCTCAGTGGCTCTTCACAGCACCAGGGACCCAGGTTCGAGTCCACCCTTGGACGACTGTCTGTGTGGAGTTTGCACATTCTCTCGGTGTCTGTGTGGGTTTCCTCTAGGTGCTCCGGTTTCCTCCCACAATCCAAAGATGTGCATGCGAGGGAGGATTAGCCATGCTAAATTGCCCGTAGTGTTCAGGGATGTGCAGGTTGGGTTGGTTAGCCACAGGAAATGCAGGGTTACAGGGTTAGGGTAAAGGGGTGGGTGTGGGTGGGATGATCTTCGGGAGTTGGTGTGGGCTACATGGGCCAAAGGGCCTGCTTCCACACTGTGGGGATTCTATATGAGGCAGGTTGATATTCCCGAGACCATCACTGGAATTTCCAGTTCAATGGACCTGGTGAAAAAACTTTGGGCGTGGCTGGGTGGTGGTAGTAAAGGTGATGCACAGGTTCCTGGACAAGATTATCACATCACAAGCACCAGTCACTGGATTAAAGACCCATTTTAGAGAGACAAGCACAAAACCCAGGAAAACACATCGTACAGCCAAGTGAAGGAGCACTGCACTGTCAGAGGGTCAGTGCTGAGGGAGCGCCGCACTGTCGGAGGGTCAGTGCTGAGGGAGCGCCGCACTGTCGGAGGG
>NW_025968741.1:8706-9802 GCF_021869965.1 Rhincodon typus | reverse complement strand
ACTCACACACACACATATACTCTTTCTCACACACACACACATTCTCTTTCTCTCTCACACTCACACGCACACACTCTCACACTCACACACACTCTCTCTCACACACACACACTCTCTCTCTCACCCTCTCTCACACACACAGACACACTCACACACACACTCTCTCCCTCTCACTCTCACACACACACAGACACACTCACACACACACTCTCTCCCTCTCACTCTCACACACACACAGACACACACACACTCTCACACATACACACACTCACGCGCGCGCGCACACATCCTCTCACACACACACACCCTCTCTCTCACACAAGACACACTCTCTCTCACACACACACTGTCTCTCACACACACACACACACACACTCCCTCTCACACACACACGCTCTCTCACAGACACACACACACTCTCACACTCACACACACGCTCTCACTCTCACACAGACGCACACACTCTCACACACGCGCACACACACTCTCTCACACACACACACACGCTCTCTCTGTCACACACTTTCACACACACACACTCTCTAACATACTCACACACTCTCTCCCTCACACACACACTGTCTCTCTCACATACACACACACTCTCTGACATACACACACACGCTCTCTCACAGACACACACTCACACACACACTCTCTCTCTCTCACCCTCTCACACACACACAGACACACTCACACACACACTCTCTCTCTCTCTCTCTCACACACAGACACACTCTCTCTTTCACACACACACATACTCTCACACAGACATACACACAGTCTCGCACACACACACAAACACTCCATCTCTTTCACACACACACACACACACTCACTCTCTCACACAGATACACACACTCTCTCACACAGATACACACACTCTCTCACACAGATACACACACTCTCACACAGATACACACACACTCTCTCTCACACACACACACACACAAACACCCTATCTCTTTCACACACACACACACACACACTCTCTCTCACACACACACTCACGTGCGCGCGCACACATCCTCTCACACACACACACCCTCTTTCTCACACACTCACACAAGACACACACTCTCTCTCACACTCACAC
>NW_025968741.1:7676-8206 GCF_021869965.1 Rhincodon typus | reverse complement strand
GACCCTCCGACAGTGCGGCGCTCCCTCAGCACTGACCCTCTGACAGTGCGGCGCTCCCTCAGCACTGACCCTCCGACAGTGCGGCGCTCCCTCAGCACTGACCCTCCGACAGTGCGGCGCTCCCTCAGCACTGACCCTCCAACAGTGCGGTGCTGCCCTATTTGTGGCTAGATTGGATTGAGCAGTGATGTTGTTGCAGTTGAGTTTCTGACTGTTCCATGGAGACTGTGACATTGAGGTTAACTGCGATGCATGGTTTTGTTTAGTGTTAATGGCTAAGGTCTGTTGCTGTTGCTCACTGGTGTTTCTTTCTGTGCCAGCATTATCAGACCCGGCAGCCAAGGAAAATTGTATGTTACACTTACTACGTTCACTGCCAGAGCCCAACCTCAGCACCCTGCTCTTCCTGCTGGATCATCTGAAAAGGTACAGAGTCCAGACACTTTCGGGGTGACCTGGCAGCTGCCGAGGGATCAGTGTGATGTACCATTTGCTGCCACCCCATCCCTCGCAGTCTCACCCGCTCCCCC
>NW_025968741.1:4168-7576 GCF_021869965.1 Rhincodon typus | reverse complement strand
CTACCCTCGCAGTCTCACTGCCCCGTCCCCAGCCTTATATTGTAACCTTTCCAGTCTTCATCCTTTCCTAATCTGTCGCCATTCAGAGAATAATCCACCTCCCTGTTCTGCTCCAAAGTGGATAACCTCACATTACCCACATTATACTGCAGCTGGCCACCCATTCAACCTGTCCAAATCACACTGAGGCTTCTCTGCATCCTCCTCACAGCTCACCCTCTCTCACAGCTTTGTATCTTTTGCAAACTGGGAGATATTATTATTTAGTTTAGAATGATTTAAATTATTCCCATATGTTGTGAATAGCTGGGATCCAAGTAGTCACTACCTGCCACGCAGTAAAAGACCCCTTTATTCTTTCTTTGTTTCTGGTCTGCCAACCAGTTCTCTATCCATATCAGTACACTACCCCCACTCCCATGCACATTAATTTTACAATCTAATCTCTTTTGTGGGACTTTATCAAGAACTTTTGAAATTCCAGGTAAACCACATCCACTGGCTCCCCTCATCGACTCGACTAGTTACGTCCTTGGAAAATTTCACTAGATTCGCCAAGCGTAACTTCCCTTTTGTAAATCCATGCTGACTCTGTCTGATCCTGTCACTGTTTTCCAGTTGCTCTGTTATTAAATATTTCATAATGGACTTTAGGATTTTCCCTGACATCAGACTGAACTGGTCTAAAATTCATAGTTTTTTCTCTGCCTCCTTTTTTAAAATTAAGGGGTTACATTAGCTACCCTCCAAACTATAAGAACTCTTTCAGAGTCTATAGAATCTTGGAAGAAGAGCACAGATGCATTCACTATTTCTCAAGCCACTTCCTTAAACATTCTGGGATGTAGATTATCAGGTTCTGGGGATTTATCAGTTTAATCCCATCAATTTCCTCAAACCCATGTCCATACTAATATTGATTTCCTTCAGTTCCTGCCTCTCACTGGACCCTGTATTCCCCAACAATTTTGGGACGTTATTTTTGTCCCGCTTCGTGAAGACAGAACTAATGTATTGAAAGCAAGAGCTTTTATAAATAAATAAAAAGGAAGAGAGAAGCCATAGTCAACATTGGTCCCCCAGCGAATGAGACTGGGGATATAAAATGAAGGAACTAAGAAATGGCAGAGGAGTTGAATAAATACTCTGCATCAGTCTTCAATAAATACTCTGCATCAGTCTTCACAGTAGAAGACCCTGATAGCATTTCAAAATTACTAAATAGTCAAGGGGCTAAAGGAAGCGATGAAATAAATACAATAACAAGAGAAAAGTGTGAGGGAAACAAATGGGACTGAAGACTGATAAATCCCCGGATATGATGGAATGCAAACTGGGAAATTAAAGGAAGTAGCTACGGAGGTTATGGACACACTGCTAGTAATCTTGCGAGAATCCTCAGATTTTGGAAACATCGCAGAGGATTGGAAAACTACCAATATAAACCTTTATTTCAAAAGAGGAGGCAAACAGCAGGTGACTATAGGCCAGTTAGCTTAATGTATGTTAATTGGGAAAATGTTCAAGTGAATTATAAAGGATATAGCAGCAGAGCATTTAGAAACACATAATATGATCAAGCAGAGTCAGCATGGCTTCATGAAGGGGAAATCATACCTGACAAATTTACTCGGGTTCTTTGAGGAGGTAAAGGGGAAGCAGTGGATGGAATATATTTGGATTTTCAGAAGGTACCACACATTATCCACAAATAGGATAAGAGCCCATGGTGTTGGATGTAGTATATTAAATTTACATGGATAGACGATTGGCTAACTAATAGAAGACAGGCGTTATTTGCAGGCTGAGGGATGGACTTGTGGCTTTGCTTTTCTGGTGGAGGCGAGAAGTGATTTAGACATTTCCCTTTCCTTTAACTATTTCTTTCTGCTTCTGTTTTTCACCTGTCTTTTGTATACCACGATGGCGTTGGAGAATGGCAGCTTTGTACACTTTTCACTGTACTCCTGCATTCCTGTACTTGAGTACATGTGAAACAAAATCTAAATCTAAGGGGAGCATTTTCAGGATGGCAGTCTCTAACTGGTGGAGTGCCACAGGGATTAGTGCTGGGGCCACAATTATTTATAATATGTTTGATGACTTGGATGAGGAAAGTGAATGTACTATAGCCACGTTTATAAAATAAGCATGAAGGCAAGTGATGAGGATGAAAAAAGTCTGCAGAGGGATATAGACTGATTTTAATGAGGGGACAAAAACTTGAAAGATGGAATATCATGTGGGAAAATGCAAGGTTATGCACTTTGGCAAGAAGAATAGGGGAGCTGAATATTATTTAAATTGAAAAAGCCTGCAGAAAACTAAGGAACAGAGTGATTGTCCGTGAATTACAAAATGCGAGCATCCAATTTCAGTGGGTAATAGGGAAAGCAAATGGAATGTCAGCCTTTCTTTCAAAGGCAATGATATAAAAGTGCAAGGCTTTGCTAAAGCTGTACAAGACAATAGTCAGAGCACAGCTGGAATGCTTGGACGCCTTATCTAAGGAAAGATAGACTGACATTGAAGGCAGTACAGAGGAAGTTTGTTAGGCTGGTCCCAGGT
Organism: Rhincodon typus; assembly: GCF_021869965.1. Classification (NCBI taxonomy): domain Eukaryota; kingdom Metazoa; phylum Chordata; class Chondrichthyes; order Orectolobiformes; family Rhincodontidae; genus Rhincodon; species Rhincodon typus. The sequence goes on along the minus strand of NW_025968741.1, from coordinate 5,008 downwards.
ATGGAGAGACTGTTTTATGAGGAGAGATTCAGTTGGTTGGACCTGTACTTGTTGGAGTTTAGAGGCGACCTTATTGAAACATACAAGATTCTTAGAATGCTTGACAGGGTAGATGCAGAGAAGTTGTTTCCCCTTGTAGGAGAGTTTTGGACCAGAGGGCATTATCTCAGAATAAGGGGTCACACATTTAAGATAGAGATGAAGTGGAATTTCTATTCTCAGAGAGAAGTGAATCTGTGGAATTCTTTACCACAGAGGACTGTTGAGGCTGGGTCATTAAGTGTACTCCAGGCTAAGATAGATGATAGTTAATCAGTAGGGGAATAAAGGCAGAAAAATGGGAGTTGAGGATTGTCAGATCAGCTATGGTGTCACTGAATGATGGAGCAGACTTGATGGGCTGAATGGCCTATTTCTGTTCCTATATCTTATGGTCTTATTTAATTGGTCTGCCATTACTTTGTTCCCTTTGATAACTTCCTCTGTTTCTGACTGTAAGGGACCTACATTTGTCTTCACTAATCATTGATCTTTATGTCGTCATTGTCTTCAGGAATAGTGCCAGAAGACTGGAGACTAGCAAATATTGTCCCCTTGTTCAAGAAGGGGAGTAGAGACAACCCTGGTAATTATAGACCAGTGAGCCTTACTTCGGTTGTGGGTAAAGTGTTGGAAAGGATTATAAGAGATAGGATTTATAATCATCTAGAAAGGAATAATTTGATTAGGGATAGTCAACACGGTTTTGTGAAGGGTAGGTCTTGCCTCACAAACCTTATTGAATTCTTCGAGAAGGTGACCAAACAGGTGGATGAGGGTAAAGCGGTTGATGTGGTGTAT
>NW_025968741.1:1897-4068 GCF_021869965.1 Rhincodon typus | reverse complement strand
TTGAGGCTGTTTTCGTTAGAGAGAAGAAGGTTAAGAGGTGACTTGATAGAGACATACAAGATGATCAGAGGATTAGATAGGGTGGACAGTGGGAGCCTTTTTCCTCGGATGGTGATGGCTAGCACGAGGGGACATAGCTTTAAATTGAGGGGTGATAGATATAGGACAGATGTCCGAGGTAGGTTCTTTACTCAGAGAGTATTAAGGGCGTGGAATGCCCTGCCTGCAAAAATAGTAGACTCGCCCACTTTAAGGGCATTTAAATGGTCATTGGATAAACATATGGATGATAATGGAATAGTTTAGGTTAGATGGGCTGGGCTTCAGATTGGTTTCACAGGTCAGCGCACCATCGAGGGCCGAAGGGCCTGTACTGCGCTGTAATGTTCTATGTTCTTTTCACGTACTTAGAGAAGCTTTCACAATCAGTTTGTATGTCCTCTGCAAGTTTACTTTCTTACACTCTTTTTTCACCTTATTTTTGATCCCAGGGTTGCAGAGAAGGAACCTGTGAATAAAATGTCTGTACACAACCTGGCGACAGTGTTTGGTCCCACCCTGCTCAGACCATCAGAGACAGAACACAAAGTACACACCAACACTGTGTCCGATATCTGGTCTCACGAAGTCATGGCACAGGTACAATACACTCGGTCAGCCCCTGCACAGTGTCAGGGCTCGGACATCTATGGACAGGGACATGTGGGAGAGTAGCAGTGCCCAGGCTCAGCTGGTCTTACTGGAAGGGGGTGGTCTGACCTGCTCTCATTGGAGTTGGGGCTACAACTCAGCCTCGCGCATTGCTTGTGTTCTTCCTTCTCCTGGCAGACCAACAGCTTCCCCAAGCCTCATTCACCCCTCAGTCATTCGAATGAGTCATCAGAGCTGGAATGGAACACCGGCCTTGAACAAAGGAAACTGCAGGGAGTGAGAGGAAATTGGTCAGTAACCTGCAGCTAGACCCATGCCAATAGAGTGCCATCTTTTATTCTCTGCTCCTGTAGGGACAGACAGTCATGACCAGAGCAGCATTCCTTGCCTATCCCCAAACTACCCTTGGAAAGGCAGTGAGGCAGGGATCTGCTGCATTGAGGGGGTCCCTTGGGAGAGAGGGGGCTGCAAAGCTGGCCATGGAAACATGGACTAAGGGCTGGATGAGAAATGTTGGTGGCGGGTTAAAGCTTATGGCTGAAGGGAGTACAAGAGGGACTGTGGGATGGGGGCCACAGGTTCTGGCTATGGGCACTAACACTATTTGTATCCTCACAGGTGCAAGTTCTGTTGTATTACCTGCAACATCCCCCTATCTCCATTACCGAACTGAAGCGAAATATCCTGTACTATTCCACTGATGTGTAGAGAACCTGTGTTGGGACCCTCAGAATCCTTCAAAGCAAGAGACTGTTGACCAAAATAAATTCAAAATGAAGAAAACATCACAGAGCGACTCCCATTTGGAGTTTGACCTTTATACAGTTATATGCCTGGTGCAAGATGGGGAACCCACCCTGTATTGTCCTGTCCTGTTTATTATGTGTATAAGCACTGTTGGCTGCCCATCCTTTGCATTCTGTCCCTCGCATGGTGCATTTGTCTTGTTTATTCCTGGAGCTGTCAGAAATTCACAGAAGGCTCTAATCTCCTGCTCCTGGATCTGCTGTAATTGCACGGATATTGAGACTCTGATGGGGCAGCAAACAGTTCATAACCAAGCAGGGAACATCAGCAGGAGTCAGGTGGATCTTTACTGGAGCCTGATTTTGGAGTGTGCCTCAACATTGGCATTGACTGTGATTAGCATTTCATACACTCCTCTGGTTATTAGTAACCTTTTTGCTTGATATAAATTGTTTTACACCTGTAGATTATTTTGACCCTCTGTGGGTGACACGGTCATGATTAAATAAAATTAACGTAATATTTGCATAAAAGATGCCACCTGCAGTTTGATATAACATTGTCTTCCTGTGCAATCTCACTCAGACAGACCAAGTGATTAGTTTGTGTCTGTTTTCACATTGGAACATTTAACCAGATCTACTCCCCCTCCCTTTGATGGGGCACCAACCTGACCCACCTTGCCGGGGGGTGGGGAATCTCTCCCCCTGATCCCCCCCGGGTGAATCTCTCTCTCTCTCCCCCCCCCCCCCCCCCCCCCCCCCCCCCTCCCA
>NW_025968741.1:0-1397 GCF_021869965.1 Rhincodon typus | reverse complement strand
TGTCGCGCTGTGCCCCGTTGTAATATCACGCTGTGTCCGGCTGTAATGTCACGCTGTGCCCCGCTGTAATGTCGCGCTGTAATGGCGCGCTGTGCCCTGTTGTAATGTCACGCTGTGCCCCGCTGTAATGTCGCGCTGTGTCCCGCTGTAATGTCGCGCTGTGCCCCGCTGTAATGTCGCGTTGTGTCCTGCTGTGCCCGGCTGTAATGTCGCGCTGTGCCCCGTTGTAATGTCGCGCTGCGTCCCGCTGTAATGTCGCGGTGTGTCCCGCTGTAATGTCGCGGTGTGTCCCGCTGTAATGTCGCGCTGTGCCCCGTTGTAATATCACGCTGTGTCCGGCTGTAATGTCCCGCTGTAATGTCGCGCTGTGCCCCGTTGTAATATCACGCTGTGTCCGGCTGTAATATCACGCTGTGCCCCGCTGTAATGTCGCGGTATGTCGCGCTGTGTCCCGCTGTAATGGCGCGCTGTGCCCTGTTGTAATGTCACGCTGTGCCCCGCTGTAATGTCGTGCTGTGTCCCGCTGTAATGTCACGCTGTGTCCCACTGTGCCCTGCTGTAATGTTACGCTCTGCCCCGCTGTAATGTCACGGTGTGTCCCGCTGTAACGTCGCACTGTGTCCCGCTGTAATGTCGCGGTGTGTCCCGCTGTAATGTCGCGCTGTGCCCCGCTGTAATGTCACGGTGTGTCCCGCTGTAATGTCGCGCTGTGTCCCACTGTGCTCCGCTGTAATGTCACGCTGTGCCCTGCTGTAATGTCACGGTGTGTCCCGCTGTAATTTCACGCTGTGCCCCACTGTAATGTCGTGCTGCGCCCCGCTCTAATGTCGCGGTGTGTCCTGCTGTAATGTCGCGGTGTGTCCCACTGTGCCCCGCTGTAATGTCGCGGTGTGCCCCACTGTAATGTCGCGGTTGGTCCCGCTGTAATGTCGCGGTGTGTCCCGCTGTAATGTCGTGTTGTGTCCCGCTGTAATGTCGCGCTGTGTCCCGTTGTAATGTCGTGGTGTGTCCTGCTGTAATGTCGCAGTGATCCCTGTCGCAGTGTTTGGTGGATGGTGTTGTGTTCTTATACAACTCACCAATCCCTTCCACAAATGCTGGGTAGAGCCTGTCAGTAAGAAGTGGTTCCGGTAATTCTCTAAAATACAGCTTCAGCGTTCCGGCGATGGCATTTATGTCCATGTCACTTAACATCACCAGCACGTCCTTGGTATCTGCAAAGCGAAGGCCATTTGGTCAGACAGGATGTGACTGTGAGTTATACACAACATCACAGGCATTCAGCACCTGTTTAACACATTCCAACCAACAGCTGTGACACTGTCAGTCCCTGATATTGTCAGTACTTCAGCATTCGCTGTGCCATGAAGGAAAATCCACTCTGTGCAGACATCACA
>NW_025968740.1:16614-21000 GCF_021869965.1 Rhincodon typus | reverse complement strand
CCCTGGCCCACAAGCCATGCTATAAAGGCACTGTTCCATATAGGAGTTACTTGCCAGGTTATAGCTGGAATTAAAGTATGTAATTGTACCACTACCTCCATGGACAGCGTTGGTGACTCACTTCCTCCCTCCTCTCTCTGGGCAAACCAGAAGTGAGCGAGTTGGAGGAAGTTTAAACATTTAAAAGCTGGAGAAGTTTTAAAAAATATTAACAACACAACCAAACAAGGATGTTTTAAAGTATTGGGATACATTTGGCTTCACAATAATTAGCTACATCGATCATGAAGAAATATAGGAAGAGAAATTGGTGCTAACCCTTTCTTCACCTTTTCCTTGACTATTTCTGGAAATTCTCCAGGAACCATCTGCTTCCTAACTCAGACAACCAACAATTTAATGGGTGGTTTGAGATGAAGATGGTCCCATTGAAGTTAGAGATGGCCCTCAGATAAAAAATCACTGGATGCGAAATGTTAATACTGCTTTCTCATAGATTCGTAGAGGCACACAGTATGGAAACAGGCCCTTCAGTACAACTCATCCATGCCAATCAGATATCCTAAACTGATCTAGTCCCATTTTCCATTATTTGGCTCATAACCCTCAAAAGCCTTTCTATTCATGTACCATCCAGATGACTTTTAAATGTTTTATAATTGTACCAGCCTCCACCACTTCCTCTGGCAGCTCATTTCATACATGCACCACCCTCTGCATGAAAAGTTGCCCCTCAGGTCCCTGGTAAATCTTTCCCCTCTCACCCTAAATCTATGCCCTCTAGTTTTGGATCCCCCGACCTGTGGGTGCAGATTTTGAGTTGCAGAAGGAGTTAGTAGCAATCCTGTTCAGAGACTGTTGCTAATAATGGTAGGAACTCTGCCTTGGGAGCACTTCCTTGGAAACTGCCAAGGATTGGAGTTGTATGTTGTCTACAAGTTTGTGGATAAAGATTTGTACAGATATCAGGAATGTAAATAAGAAAAATAGATTACAGCAGATTATATGCAATGAGGGAAAGGTTTTATGTCTGGCAGAATTTGCGTAATGTAGATAAATGCCATGTTATACATGTAACTTGGAATAAAGCCAAGCATGTATACAACAACAACTTCTGAGGAAGGGTCACCAGACGCGAAACGTTAACTCTGTTTTCTCCTTCACAGATGCTGCCAGACCTGCTGAGCTTTTCCAGCAACTTTGTTTTGATCCTGATTTACAGCATCTGCAGTTCTTTTGGTTTTTATTATGTATACAACAACATCTTGGATTGTGAACATAAGGCTTTTAAGCAAGGCAAATATCTAGCTTGGAAAAAAAAAACATAAATCCCAGGTTCACAACCAGTTCCTCAAATCTACTATGAAACAAATTGAAGTTCAAGTTTTTAACAAATGAGGCTTCACAAGATTAGGGTGTTTTGTTTTGTAGTAAAATGAAGGGCATCATGTGACCTCTCCTGAAATCTACCAAGCAACAATTCCAGATGCCATAGCTGTTAAAGATTAAAAGAAAGCTCAAAATGTTTTGTTGGGAAGAAAGTGCAAGGTATTCATATTTGGAGCCAATGCAGCAGCGTTTGTGCTTGCAATGGTTAGACTGTTAATCTCCAAAATTGTAGTAAGGGTCATGAATGTCAGGTTTAAACTGTCCATTTCATTTGAGCACAGAAGGGAGTTGGTGTCTCAGCTTATTAGCATTTTTACCTGGATACAAGGCGCATGCGATACACATTGCCATGAAATGTGTTATGAGAGGGGAAGGATTTCTAAGATGCACCTGAAACACTGTCACTAACCTGACTTAAAACTGTATCATTGGTTCTTTCACTGCCACTGGGTCAAAATCCTGGAACTCATTGTCAAACAGCACCATGGGTATACCCACCTTCCAGGGAATCCAGCAGCAGATTACCAACATCTTCTGAATGGCTACCTCTTCAAAGATTTGCCAGGCCCGCTGAATTTCACAAGCAATTTCTGTTTTTCTTTGAGATACCATTGTCTGACCCTCAACGTATAAAATTTAATGAAACTAACGGCAGTTTCTGGCTGGTGTTGACAGGAAAGGTTGCACTGGATTTTGAAGTGATTTCTGTTTAGAATATTTGTTATTGACCAGACCAGACCCTCTCAAAATATTTTAAGAAGGTAGCCTAGACTCTTTTGTTTCTTATTTTAAAGGCAAATGTGAAATGTCATGTTCTAGATATAATGCAACTCGTCAAACTACTCAACATAAAGCAAAAGCTCAATTTATTTAAACACTGCAGTTAAAATACAAATAAAAGAAAGAAGAACTTAGACCAATTTAACTTGATCGGGAAACTTAGCTGAATAATAGATACAGTAACTATTACTAACTAACTGTTATAATTCAGTAACATTGCGTAAACATACTATATGGCAATAGGAAAATTCAGACACAGATTCTCACATGCAGTTCTCCCAATCAGGAGGCAAAAAACATGAAGAGAAGATTCAGACAGAGTAGCAGCCAGCAGACCTTTACTGAAGCCTCCAACTCTGTTGAGACAGAAAGCTTCTGAAAAATCAAAACCCAGAAATCCTGATCTATGAAAACTGGCCACACTCATTCACGCTGTTAAAAAAACAACCCAAGGGCTCCCAAGTTGTTTACACTAATGACTCTGGCAGACTAGTCAGTATCTCTGCTTTAAAATCTCTTCAAGAAAAACAGTACAAAATAACTTCTTAAAGCCACAGCATCATCACAGATACTGTAGCTGTCGCAGAATTGTGCAGTGTGTACACTCCGTCTATCCTCAAGTTACTGATGTCACAGGGCTCTGGTTATTTCAGGTGCTTCTGACAAGAGTTTGGGCTTTCCACTTAACACAGAACCAACCTCTCCCCCAGCAATGACTCTAAATAGCAATGGGAATGGGAAAACACATGCTGCACTGTTATTTTAATCATCCTACTGCTCTATTGTCATTTAAAATGGCACCATCAACATGTACCCAGTTTACTTTTTATTTACAACTTGATCTTGAATACTTCTTTTTTTCCTTTGAAATGCTAACTTTTGTATTTTCTCTCTGTATACAGGAATTTATTTTCATTTTTAACAATCTTTCCCTCATTTCATTCTTTCCCTCCTTGACTTTCATCCATAATCATATTCCTTTGTTGGCTGTCTTCTTCACTCAACTTGACACATCAGCTTTTCATAGGAATCAAGGTATTTTGTGGCAAAGAAAGATTAACTGGAAGCAAGATTAAAAAATAAATTGCCTTCTAAATATTCCAGAAACCAGGTGAAGCAGAAACCAGCAAATGATTTGAAACAAGAAAGTTTACGTGGCCTGATTTCAAAGCTGCAAAGCCTGATTTGAATAGGAATTAGACTTAGTGGGATAGGTGCTCACCTCAGTCAGGGTGAGTGGGTTTTCCAAAGGAATCTAAAAATGGGGGCAGACTATTGCCATAAATCCTAGCAGCTTTGGTGGCCCTAGCTTGGAATAGTGGACACAAAGTGTGAACTTCTGGCAGGAGGGTGATAGGATTAGCTCCAACCTTGGTTTTACTGTCCAATGATGGTAAAATCATAAAGGCTGACTATGGTGTAACTGATTGGAGACTAACATCCTCCCAGATTTACCCCTCCCAATGATGACTCTGGTCGTCCTTATATAGGAAGGATGTTACTAAGTTGGAAAGGGCGCAGAGAAGATTTACTGATGTTACTGGGAGTGGAGAGTGAGAGTTATAAGGAGAGGCTGGGACTAATTTCCTGGAGTGTTGGAGGCTGAGGGGTGACCCTATAGGGGTTTAGGAAATCATAAGGGGCATAGATAGGATTAATAGTCAAGTCTTTCCACTAGGATATGGAATTCAAAACTAGAGGACAGAGGTTTAAAGTGAGAGGGAAAGATTTAAAAGGGACCTGAGGGGGAAAGTTTTTATACAAAGGGTGGTGTGTAAATGGAGCTAGCTGCCAGAGGAAGTGGTCGCTGCAGGTACAATTACAACATTTACAAGACATTTGGGCAGGCACATGGATAGGAAAGGTTTAGAGGGATGTGGGGCAAATACAGGCAACTGGGACTATATTAGTTTGGGAAAACTGGCCTGCATGGATGAGTTGGACTGAAGGGTCTGTTTCCTTTCTGTATGACTCCATGAGAGCCCACCATATCCTCTTGTCAGGAAAATCTAGATTTCTCAAACATATCACTGCACCCACCAATTCCAAATACCCCCACTGTCCCCCTCCCGCCTTTCTGGGCAAACGTCCTATACCAGTAGGCACTTGGGTCAAGAGATAACACAGTGTGGAGCTGGAGGAACACACCAGGCCAGGCAGCATCAGAGGAGCAGGAAAGCTGACGTTTTGGGTCGGGACCCTTCTTCAGAAGAAGGG
>NW_025968740.1:8603-16114 GCF_021869965.1 Rhincodon typus | reverse complement strand
CTTTCCAATGCTTCCACATCCTTCCTATAATGCGGTGACCAGAACTGTACGCAATACTCCAAGTGCGGCCGCACCAGAGTTTTGTACAGCTGCAACATGACCTCCTGGCTCCAAAACTCAATCCCTCTACCAATAAAACCTAACACACCGTACGCCTTCTTAACAACCCTATCAACCTGGGTGGCAACTTTCAGTGATCTATGCACATGGGCACCGAGATCTCTCTGCTCATCCACACTACCAAGAATCTTACCATTAGCCCAGTACTCTGTATTCCTGTCACTCCTTCCAAAGTGAATCACCTCACACTTTTCCACATTAAACTCCATTTGCCACCTCTCAGCCCAGCTCTGCAGCTTATCTATGTCCCTCTGTAACCTGTAACATCCTTCCGCACTATCCACAACTCCACCGACTTTGGTGTCTTCCACAAATTTACTAACCCATCCTTCTACGCCCTCATCCAGGTGACTTATAAAAATGACAAACAGTAGTGGCCCCAAAACAGGTCCTTGAGGTACACCACTAGTAACTGAACTCCAGGATGAACATTTCCCATCAACCACCACCCTCTGTCTTCTTACAGCTAGCCAATTTCTGATCCAAACCGTTAAATCACCCTCAATCCCATGCCTCCATATTTTCTGCAATAGTGTACCTTGGGGAACCTTATCAAACGCTTGACTGAAATCCATATACACCACATCAACCACTTTACCCTCATCCACCTGTTTGGTCACCTTCTCAAAGAACTCAATAAGGTTTGTGAGGCATGACCTACCCTTCACAAAACTGTGTTGACTATCCCTAATCAAATTATTCCTTTCTAGATGATTATAAATCCTATCTCTTATAATCCTTCCCAACACTTTACCCACAACCGAAGTAAGGCTCACTGGTCTATAATTACCAGGGTTGTCTCTACTCCCCTTCTTGAACAAGGGGACAACATTTGCTAGTCTCCAGTCTTCTGGCACTATTCCTGAAGACAATGACGACATAAAGATCAAAGCCAAAGGCTCTGCAATCTCCTCTCTAGCTTCCCAGAGAATCCTAGGATAAATCCCATCCGGCCCAGGGGACTTATCTATTTTCACACCTTCCAGAATTGCTAACACCTCCTCCTTATGAACCTCAATCTCGTCTAGTCTAATCGCCTGTATCTCAGTATTCTCCTTGACAACATTGTCTTTTTCTTGTGTGAATACTGACGAAAAATATTCATTTAGTGCCTCTCCTATCTCTTCGGACTCCACGCACAGCTTCCCACTACTATCCTTGACTGGCCCTAATCTTACTCTAGTCATTCTTTTATTCCTGACATACCTATAGAAAGTTTTAGGGTTTTCCTTGATCCTACCTGCTAAAGACTTTTCATGTCTCCTCCTGGCTCTTCTTAGCTCTCTCTTTAGGTCCTTCCTGGCTAATTTGTAACTCTCAAGCGCCCTAACTGAGCCTTCACGCCTCATCTTTACATAAGCCTCCTTCTTCCTCTTGACAAGAGATTCAACTTCTTTAGTAAACCACGGTTCCCTCGCTCGACCACTTCCTCCCTGCCTGACAGGTACATACTTCTCAAGGACACGCAGTAGCTGTTCCTTGAACAAGGTCCATATTTCAATTGTGCCCAGCCCCTGCAGTTTCCTTCTCCATCCTATGCATCCTAAATCTTGCCTAATCGCCTCATAATTGCCTTTCCCCCAGCTATAACTCTTGCCCTGTGGTATATACCTATCCCTTTCCATCGCTAAAGTAAACGTAACTGAATTGTGATCACCATCACCAAAGTGCTCACCTCCCTCCAAATCTAACACCTGGCCGGGTTCATTACCCAGTACCAAATCCAATGTGGCCTCGCATCTTGTTGGCCCATCTACATACTGTGTCAGGAAACCCTCCTGCACACATCGGACAAAAACTGACCCATCTAAAGTACTCAACATTACAAACATCAAAAATGAAGATTCATCCCTATGATCCCAGCAATCCCCTTACAGATACTCGAACCCAATCTCTGAATGAAAGTTTAGCATGGCTGCAACTGATCTTCTTTCAGCAGATTGCTTCACATTTCCTAGATGCTATTTTCTTCAGTTAATATCCCTCCCTGAACAGATGGCTAACGCAGCTTATTATTACTTAAGTTGGGTTCCTAATTGTAGAAAGTCTTCCTTTTTGATGCACCACAGCTTTCTGTTCTGCAGCTTTCTTCTCACTGGTGTCAATGGTCTAGTTGTATTATTGCTAGACTGTAAATCCAGAGACCCAAGTAATGTTCTGGTGGCTTGGGTTTGAATCCTGACATGGTAGATGGTGGAATTTGAATTCAATAAATATCTGGAATTAAGAGCCTAATGATGACCATGAATCCATTGCTGGTTGTCGGAAAAACCCATCTGGTTCACTAATGTCCTTTAGGGAAGGAAACTGCCATCCTTACCTGGTCTGGCCTACATGTCACTGCAGACCCACAGCAATGTGGTTGACTCATAACTGCAATTAGGGATGGGCAATAAATACTGGCTTAGCCAACAATGACTTCATCCCATGAATGAATTTTTAAAAAAAGCATCTCAGGACTACTCCTCAGCCCTGAATATGTTGCAACTGCTCATCGCAGCACTTCTACTTACAGGCCTCCTCCCCTTCTACAAAGCTGCTTCTGGCTTCATCTCTCTCTCTCTCTCTCTCTCTCTGTGTCTCTGATGGCCATAAATCTCAAGTCAGTATTCACCTCATCAATTATTTGCCAGGTAGCTTGTTGATCATGTAGCTGAAATCAAATAGCTTCTTCAAAATGCTGTTTTGAACACCACGTTCAAAATCATTTTCTGATCTTAGAGAGAAAAGAGACATCTTCATAGAACTGAAATCTAGAAGTAATTTCTTCACTTTAGAACCCAAGCTGTCAAAAAAAATGATGTGCAAAGAACCTCCTGAAGGGCGGCACAGTGGCTCAGTGGCTAGCACTGCTGCCTCACAGCGCCAGGGACCCGGGTTCGATTCCACCCTCGGGTGACTCTCTGTGTGGAGTTTGTACATTCTCCCCGTGTCTGCGTGGGTTTCCTCCGGTTGCTCCAGTTTCCTCCCACAGTCCAAAGATGTGCAAGCTCGGTGGATTGGCCATGCTAAATTGCCTGTAGTGATCAGGGATGTGTAGATTAGGTGGGTTATGAGGGGTGGGTCTGGGTGGGATGGTCCGAGGGACGGTGTGGACTTGTTAGGACGAAGGGCCTATTTCCACACTGTAGGGATTCTATGATGATGAAAAACCAAACCAGTATACTGAAATATAGTCATTGTGAATCGCAAGAAATGCAGAAATTACTTTGCATGCACCAAGCTCTGGCATATAGAAATGAAATTATGACGATACATACTTGGTGGGCTGAAGGGTCTCTTCTGTACTGTATGATTCTATGACTTGGTAGTGTTCTAGTGATGTTGGTTAAATGGCATATATATAGGGTGGGCACTTGGAAACAGTCCATCCTACCCCACCATGCCTTCTATGGGAAACTTCATAATCCACCAGAAAAGGCAGATGTGCACTTGGGTTAATGTTTCATTCACAAATGTTACAGACCAGACCAAACCCTGTCAAAATATATTAAGAGGATAACCTACACCCTAACTTTTTCTTATTTTAAAAGCAAGTGCCAGGCGTTGCATTCCAGATGCAATTCAATTGGTCAAAATACCAGTATTGAAGCAAAACACTCATCATTCATGATGAAAATATAACAAAAGAAAGAAGCAATTGGAATTACCTAACTCTATTGGAAAACTTAACAAAATAATAGATTATTTAACAACTAAAGAGTAACTGTTCCAATATAGTAACGTCTCATAAACACGTCCTTGGCAAAGACAGGTTCAGTAAAATAGATTGTCTCACAGGCAATTCTCCAGTCTAGGAGGAAAAACATCAAGGGAAAACTCTGAGATAGAGAGAGAGTAGCAAGGAATGATATACCGCAGCTTCCAAACCCAGCTTCAAGACCCCAACAAGTACTGCTACTGAAAAACTGAAACTAAAAGTCCTGGTTCTGTGGGAACTTGACACCACCCATTCAGGCTGCTTCTATTGTTCTAACATTTTTAAAAATCCCCAAGGCCTCCAAAGCTGTTTACTTTATTGGCCTTGGAGTAGACTGTCTGTCACCTCTGTCACAATTTTTCTTCATAAAAACACCAGGACAAAATACATGGCATTGTCAGACAAGTTCATACCTCTGATTGTGCAGCAACCTCTCAGTACTACAGTAGAGTGTTTAACTAAATCTTGGGCTTAAGTCTCTCAGATGCAAATAAATCCACAACCATCAGACCGAGGGACAAGCATGCACAGTAGGGTGGCTAAAGGTCTTCGAACTAAAATGTTCTCTCTCTCTCCACCCCCCCATCAATTGCCAGCTGACTCATTGAGAATATCAACATTTTTTGTTTCCCTCTCAGTTTGTCAGAGCCCACAGAATGTTATTCTCTTGTTATAATTGAGATAACTTTCGAGATAAAAATACAGGATAAATCTTATGGTGAACAAGGTTTGGAACTGAAAATGAAGGTTACAAATTCACAAAGACGAGCCACCATTTTTGTATGGAATTCATTCAACAATTTTTGATTGAACATTGAATTGTTCTTTGTTTAATCATGTAAAGGCCATTGATTTATTGTACAGATAGCTATAAGACATCTTTCATCTAAAATAAGAACTGCAAAGAAAATTGGAAATGCTTTGTCTGTAAAATCTTCTATTTGAGGCCTGCTTGCCCACACGTTAGACTAACGATGACTGTGTAAGAGAATAATTCAGGAAAGCTCTGTTTGGGCATTGATACAGTTGATTGTTACAATAGCCTTTCTCTATTCTAGTTGGAAGCACAGAAGTAACAATCTCCACGTGAATACTTCTGAGTGCAATTTTTTTTATAAAGCACCGTTTCAAGTCACCAATGGCTGCATTAGGATTATTACTGCACTGCAGTCATTCTGAAAGTCACTTTTGGAGAGCTAATGTCAGAGACAAGATAATTGGGTCCTGTTAAAATCTACCTCTGGGGGTGAACCATGGTTAGTGACAGCATCCCTTGTCAGCCCCTCTTGCTGGTAAACAGAATCCCAATTTCTGTAGTCCTCAGGGAATGCAAGAGTTAATTTGCATTTCAGCAGTGCTTTTCACAATCTTCAGACGCTCCTGAAGCAGTGAAGAGCCAATAAAGTATTTTATGGAGCATATTCACTGTTGCAATGTAGAAAGGTCCCACAAACATATATAAAGTAATAACAATAAGAGGAATAATGAAATCAATAGTAATAACAGCACTAAGAGAATAAGCAGTTCCTCTGTTCCTTGTCATCGAGGAATTCATTTTATGCAGGGTGCAGAGGAGAATGGCCACCCATTTCTTTTTCAAGTAGGGCCTACCTGGAAAGGAAGTCAGGGTCATAGTTTATACCTTATCTGAAAGCCAGCAGCTCCCTCAGTGCTTCACTGGTCTTGTCAGCCTGGGTTACACGCATAGGTTTCCAGAGTGGAACTCGAGTCGATAGACTTGCCACTCAGACACAAGAGTGCTACCACTTGAGCAAAAGTTGACAATAATTTCTCAGTGGTGCATATTAATTTTTAGGCAAGCTATAATTAAATGAATTACACAGAAAAGGCAAGACTTGGTTATTGAAAGTGACTGAACCTGGTAGCTTTATTATCTTCTTAATGTTGCTTGAGAGGGTAGCTGTAGGATGGCAGATGGAAGAAGTATCTAAAATTATAAAAATAGCTCTGAATATCACTGCACACTTTGTTGCAATATTTATTGCTTTTCATGAACCTATTTTTCCCATTTAATTTTCAACTTCTTTTTCCTTTTCAACTTCTTCATTCCTGCAAACAATTACTTTTATTTGATGGAATAAATCTGTTCCTGAAAGTTTGTGCACGAGTTGCTGCTTAACCTGTTGGAGCTTGGATTAATTGTAATGCAGACTGATGGACTGAAAGCTCATTTGTCTGATGACTGGGAAGGGCCTAATGATGAAAAGAGGCTAAAGGCTTCAGTCTAGTTTTTAGTAGATAGAAATCTGGCACAGATCTCTAATCTCATTCAAGGAGCCCATAAAAATGTCCATAGAGAGATCTCATTCCCTACATCTGTCCATATTTTTAGTGACATGTGAGTGCTTAATGCTGTCAATGGGTATTAAAATTGCAATTCATATTTCATGTGCCAGACCTGGTGTCCCTTGGTGACTGTTAGAATTTACAAAGTCCTGGCCACCACTGATTACCCTCCAGGAGCACTGATGGTTTATTGAATCTCTGGTCTGCTACCTACTTGTATGCCATTGCACCATTTTGTGGGAAAGCAGATAAAAACAATTTTTTTTCCTTCTTGCTCAGTGTAGCAATCACTTGAGATGTGTAATGGAATACAGATGGCTGACTAATTCTTGACATGTACCCCCTCAGCACCTGAATGATCCAGAGATAAATAAATGGCAATGCTGTTGCAGCTTCCAAATGTTTCAAACAAGACATGACTTTCTGACAGAGCTAACTTCAACATAATCTGAGAGTTCGTCATTGAAAGCTGCCAGAATTTACTAATTAAGTAGCACCAGATCATCTATTTGCGTGTCTACGACAAGAGATACTTACACATAGAGGAATACATTACAGGCGACAACATTATCCATTCTGTATCAATCAGGATTGTGTTTCCAGCCCCATTTCTTCACTTTTGATTTGCCACAGGATTTGCACATGCTGGGTGGCAGTATTGTGGAGGTGGAGAAAGGCTGACATTGCATTAGGGAGTGAGTTCTGGTCACTGTAATCCCAGGAGGCTGCTGTCTTGTTAGATGCCTGAGGGTCTAATCAAAATGACCGTGACAGATTTTGGGTTTGTTTCTTAACCAGCTGACTACCACCAGTAAAACACCCGTGTAGCCAACTGCATATTTACAAGCAAAGCCCGTTATGAGCAATACAAATCATCATAAGTGAAGGAGGGAGTAGGGAGAGAGGGAAGACACTAAATCCAAATGGAGCTGAATGGGGGAAATGAAGCATTGTGAACCCATACTGTTCACATCACTTTACTTTGCAAACCAGCTGCCCAGCCAAAAAGGGAGTCTATTGACCTCGGAAATGATGCTTGGGGGTCAGATGTAGTGGTGAGGTCACTGGTGGTTCTGGTTGGCCAAGAGTGAGTAGTTGGTGGCAGTAGTACCAATGTACTTGGCAGAAACTAAAGCTGATGGTTTCTACTAGTGCAGTGTTAACGGAGAAAAAGTAAAATGGAAAGGAAATACCTTGGAGTGGCTAAGGGCTGCAGCAGAATGGGGCAGGCTGGAGGCTCGGAGCAGAGGGGCTGGAGGCCTGGAGCAGAGGAGCTGGAGGCCTGGAGCAGAGGGCCTGGAGGCTCGGAGCAGAGCAGGCTGAGGGTCAGAGCAGAACAGGCTGAGGGTCAGAGCAGAGCAGGCTGAGGGTCGGAGCAGAGCAG
>NW_025968740.1:8036-8593 GCF_021869965.1 Rhincodon typus | reverse complement strand
GCTGAGGGTCGGAGCAGAGCAGGCTGAGGGTCAGCGCAGAGCAAGCTGAGGGTCGGAGCAGAGCAGGCTGAGGGTCAGTGCAGAACAGGCTGAGGGTCAGAGAAGAGCAGGCTGAGGGTCAGAGCAGAGCGGCTGATGGTCAGAGCAGTGCAGGCTGAGGGATAGAGCAGAGCCAGCTGAGGTTCAGAGCAGAGCAGGCTGAGGGTCAGAGCAGAGCAGGCTGAGGGTCGGACCAGAGCAGGCTGAGGGTCGGAGCAGAGCAGGCTGGAAACATGCAGCAGAGCAGGCTGAGGGTCAGAGCAGAGCAGCCTGAGGGTCAGAGCAGAGCAGGCTGAGGGTCAGAGCAGGGCAGGCTGAGGGTCAGAGCAGAGCAGGCTGAGGGTTGGAGCAGAGCAGGCTGAGGGTCAGAGCAGAGCAGGCTGGAAACATGCAGCAGAGCAGCCTGAGGGTCAGAGCAGAGCAGGCTGGAAACATGCAGCAGAGCAGGCTGAGGGTCGGAGCAGAGCAGGCTGGAAACATGCAGCAGAGCAGCCTGAGGATCAGAGCAGAGCAGGCTG
>NW_025968740.1:5469-7536 GCF_021869965.1 Rhincodon typus | reverse complement strand
GATACAGGAAATTTGAAAATACAAAAATTGAATATGCGTGGAATGCTCAGTCAGTCTGGAATTATCAGTGAAGACCGAGAGAGAAGGGAAGAGGGCAGAAGGCAGAGAGCGCGCGCTAGAGAGGAGAAGGGGGGAGCGCGCTAGAGAGAGGGGGAGAGTGAAGACACAGAATTCCATTTTAAAGATGCTGCCAAACATTCAAGTAAAATTGGATATATATCTTGCAACATTGATATTTACCAAGTCATATTTTGGATTATTATTCTATATGTAATTCAATCATATCAAATTCTAAAGAAAATAATTTGCCGTTCATAATAAAGGTTGAAAATGAGAGAAATCACAGTTAATGACCATGAAAAATTGGTCACAATTTGCAAAGAAGCCTGTGTATTGTGGACTTCCCTGGTTACCATATTTGCACTTTTTTGTTGGATTCAAAGGGCTATGTTGTTTACTGACATCTACAACCTGCAGACATGAACACGAAGAAGTGGATTTTGCATTGTGTAGTGCAGTGGCTACACAAGCTCGGGCTTGGGAAAGAATTGCAGATACTAACATATGCCAATAGTCTTTATATTGTTGCCTTCTGTATTGTGTGGTCTTGAAGGTGACTTTGGGGGCTGAGACTCAGCAGTCCAACATACATTTAAAAGTGGTTTGAAAGGAAATCATTGTCAGCAGTAACCTTGAGTCCAGAGGTGCTCAGCACTGCTGAGGGAACAGATGATTGATCGATAGCTTCCGTTTCAAACAACAACGTCCATAGCTATATAGAGTCAGACCCACATTTGCAGTTTAATCGATTTTCAGCAAACAAACTGTTTTAGTTGATAGATTCTGCTTTGTTTTGGGTTTATTAATAAAGACAGGGTCAAAAGAGAAGGAAGGGTGCTGGTCCCTTTGTCTGTCAAAAATGTCAAGTTCTTGAGAAAATATTATCTTGCTGAAATCCTCTTTTGTAATGTTTACTTTGGGAGAAAGGCAGAAAGGGCAAATTGTAAGTGAATGTTTAGTAAAAAAGAATGAGATTGTAAAGAATACATGCTAAACCACTTTTGTTTAATTGATATCTTTGAAATCATTATTGCTAAACAAATCTCTATAATAAAAGTTGAGATACAGCAGATGCTAGAAATCTAAAACTCAGCAGGTCTGGCAGGATTTGCGGAGCAAGAGCGCAAGCGAGCAAGAGAGAATGAACGTAGAGTCCGGTACGAGTCTTCTTTAGTTCTAAAGAAGATTCATATCTGATTCAAAACGCCATTCTGTTTCTCGCCCCACAGATGCTGCCAGACCTGCTGAGTTTCTCCAGCATTCTCTTTTGGTTTTAAAAACATTTCACTTTGGTTACATCACATGAAGCAGAATTTTCTAATAACATGAAAATGGGATTTCCTAATTACAGAGGATTTTTAACATCAGAAAAAGCTCATATAAATTCAGGGATTTTAAGGAGGTTAGAGAGCTGAATATGTAAAGAAAGTAAACAACATTTCTGGGAGTTAAAATAAAGATATGGGTAGCATTGTGCCTCACATGTTCGACTGTCTGTGTGGAGTTTGCACATTCTCCCCGCATCTGCGTGGGTTTCCTCCCACAGTCCAAAGATGTACAGGTTAGGTGGATTGGCCATGCTAAATTGCTTTTAGCGTTCAGGGAGGTGTAGATTAGGTGGGTTATAGGGGGATGGGTCTGGGTGGGATGGTCTGAGGTTTGGTGTGGACTTGTTGGGCCGAAGGGCCTGTTTCCACACTGTAGGGATTCGATATAAAAAAAAGATGTAAGAAGACAGTAAAGATGGTTTAGGTCCAAACAAAGATCTTTTTGTTTCAATGTGGTAACAAGCCAAATATTAAAAATGCTTAGGGATGTGATTGCTGTGGAAATTGTTTTCTATGGGAAACAACTGGCAACATAACCAGAGCCTCAACTGACAAGGACAGATATGAAAAACATTGTTGCAAGCTCAGGGATCTATTCCAGTTTCAATGATGTCCCCTGTATCCTTCTTACATTCTTTTCTTTACTAATCTGGCCAAAGGAAACATGAAATGCCATGGA
>NW_025968740.1:2241-4969 GCF_021869965.1 Rhincodon typus | reverse complement strand
GCTGTTTTGATATAACGCATATTTCACTCAGATAAGCAATTCAGAAGGCAAATATATCAACTTCACCAAATGAGTTATTTTTTGATGCTTGTTTGACGAACATGCTATTTTCAGTGAGATAAGCACTTCAGAAGATCAAAATCTCAACTTCACCGAATGACACAGCTTTTGATATTGTTTTGACGAACGTGCTTATTTCAGCGAGATAAGCATACCAGACGACCAAAATCTCAACTTCAACAAGACACTCAACTTTTGATGCTGTTTTGACTAACATGCTTATTTCATACGGGAGACGCACTTCAGACGACCAAAATCTGAACTTCACTAAATGACTCAAATTTTGATATTGGAATGAGTAACAGCCTTCCTCCAGTGAAATAAACACTTCCAAAGTGACGAATCTCGACTTCACCAAATGACTCAACGTTTGATGTTGTTTTGAATACCATGCATATTTGAGTGAAATAAGCATTTCAGAAGACAAAAATCTGAACTTCAACAAATGATGCAAGTTATGATGTTGGTTCGACTAACATGCTTATTTAAGTGAGAAAAGCACTTTAGAAGTCATCAGTCTCCACTTCACCGTATGACTTAATTTTTAATGTTGTTTTGGCTAACTTGTTTATTTCAGTAAGATAAGCACTTCAGAAAACCAAAATCTGAATTTCACTAAATGACTCAAGTTTTGATGTTGGTTTGACTAACCTGCTTGTTTCAGCGATTTAAGCACTTCAGAAGTCAAAAATCTCAACGTCAATAAATGACTTACTTTTGGATGCTGTTTCGAATAACATGCCTATTTCACTCAGATAAGCACATCAGAAGACCAATATCTGAACTTCTCCAAATGAGTTAGTTTTTGATGTTGGTTTGAATGACATGTTTATTTCATTGAGATAAGCACTTCAGAAGACCAAAATCTCAACTTTACCAAATGTCTTAACTTGTGATGTTGTTTTGACAAACATGGTTATTTCAGCGAGTTCAGCACTTCAGAAGGGTAAAATCATAACTTCACCAAATGAATTAATTACTTTTGCTGTTTTGACTAACGTGCTTATTTTAGCGAGATAAGCACCTCAGAAGTCAAAAATCGCAACTTCACCAAATGACTTAAGTTTAGATGTTGTTTTGAATAACGTGCTTATTTCAGCGAGATAAGCATATCTGAAGTATAAAATCTCTAATTCACCAAATGACCTAACTTTTGATGCTGATTGGATTTAAATTCTTATTTCAGCGAGATAAGCACTTCAGAAGATTAAAATCTCAGCTTCACCAAATCACACAACTTTTGATCTTTTTTTGACTAACGTGCTTATTTCAGCAAGATAAGCATTGGAGGAGACCAAAATCTCAACTTCAACAAGACACTCAACTTTTGATGCTGTTTTTACTAACATGCTTATTGCAGTGGGAAAAGCACTTCAGAAGACCAAACTCTGAACTTCACAAAATGACTATAGTTTTGATGTTGGATTGACTAACAGGCTTTCTCCAGTGAAATAAGCACTTCAGAAGTGAAGAATTTCGACTTCACCAAATGACTCAAGTTTTGATGTTGTTTTGACTAAAATGCTTATTTCACTCAGATAAGCACTTCAGGACACCAAAATCTGAACTTCACCAAATGAATCAAGTTTTGATGTTGGTTAGACTGACATGCTTGTTTGAGTGAGATAAGCACTTCAGAAGACCAAAATCTGAACTTCAACAAATGACTCAAGTTTTGATGTTGGTTAGACTAACATGCTTATTTGAATGACATAAGCTCTTCAGAAGTCAAAAATCTCAACTTCACCAAATGACTTAATTTTCAATGCTGTTTTGACTAACCTGATTATTTCAGTAAGATAAACACTTCAGAAAACCAAAATCTGAACTTCACCGAATGACTCAAGTTTTGATGTTCTTTTGACTAACATGCTTATTTCAGTGAGAAAAGCACTTCTGGAATCAAAAATCTCAACTTCACCAAATAACTCAAATTTGATGTTGTTTTGACTAACGTGCATATTTCATTGAAATAATCATATCAGAAGACTGAAATCTCACCTTCACCAGATTACCTAACTTTTATGATCGTTAAATTTAAATGCTTATTTCAGCCAGATTAGCACCTCAGAAGTCAAAAATCTGAACTTCACCAAATGAATTGATTTGTGATTCTGGTTAGACTAAAATGCTTATTTCTGCGAGTTAACCACTTCAGACGATTAAAATCTGAACTTCATCAAATGGCACATTTTTTAATGTTCGTAGACTAACGTGCTTATTACAGCGAGATGAGCATATCAGAAGACCAAAATATCAATTTCACCAAGAAACTGAACTTTTGATGCTGGTTTGACTAAAATGCTTATTTCACTGAGACAAGAATATCAGGAGACTAAAATCTCAACTTGACCAAAGGACCTAACTTTTTATGCTGATTTGACTAAAATGCTCATTTCAGTGAGATAAGCAGTTCAGAAGTCAAAAATCTCATCTTCGCCAGATGCCTTCAATGTTGATGGTGTTTTGACTAACATGCTTATTTGAGTCAGATAAGCACTTCAGAAGTCAAAAATCTAAACTTCACCAATGGACCTAACGTTGGAAGCTGGTTGGACTGAAATGTTTATTTCAGTGAGATAAGCACTTCAGAAGGCACAAATCTCAAATTCACCGTCTGTATTAATTTTTGATGCTGTTTTGACTGACATGCTTATTTAACTCAGAT
>NW_025968740.1:0-1741 GCF_021869965.1 Rhincodon typus | reverse complement strand
ACTTCTGAAGTGCTTATCTGACTCAAATAAGCATGTTAGTCAAAACACCATCAACATTGAAGGCATCTGGCGAAGATGAGATTTTTGACTTCTGAACTGCTTATCTCACTGAAATGAGCATTTTAGTCAAATCAGCATAAAAAGTTAGGTCCTTTGGTCAAGTTGAGATTTTAGTCTCCTGATATGCTTGTCTCAGTGAAATAAGCATTTTAGTCAAACCAGCATCAAAAGTTCAGTTTCTTGGTGAAATTGATATTTTGGTCTTCTGATATGCTTATCTCGCTGTAATAAGCACGTTAGTCTACGAACATTAAAAAATGTGCCATTTGATGAAGTTCAGATTTTAATCGTCTGAAGTGGTGAACTCGCAGAAATAAACATTTTAGTCTAACCAGAATCACAAATCAATTCATTTGGTGAAGTTCAGATTTTTGACTTCTGAGGTGCTAATCTGGCTGAAATAAGCATTTAAATTTAACCATCATAAAAGTTAGGTAATCTGGTGAAGGTGAGATTTCAGTCTTCTGATATGATTATTTCAATGAAATATGCACGTTAGTCAAAACAACATCAAATTTGAGTCATTTGGTGAAGTTGAGATTTTTGATTCCAGAAGTGCTTTTCTCACTGAAATAAGCATGTTAGTCAAAAGAACATCAAAACTTGAGTCATTCGGTGAAGTTCAGATTTTGGTTTTCTGAAGTGTTTATCTTACTGAAATAATCAGGTTAGTCAAAACAGCATTAAAAATTAAGTCATTTGGTGAAGTTGAGATTTTTGACTTCTGAAGAGCTTATGTCATTCAAATAAGCATGTTAGTCTAAC
Source organism: Rhincodon typus (assembly GCF_021869965.1). NCBI lineage: Eukaryota > Metazoa > Chordata > Chondrichthyes > Orectolobiformes > Rhincodontidae > Rhincodon > Rhincodon typus. The sequence continues at coordinate 916 of NW_025968740.1, read as the reverse complement.
CAACATCAAAACTTGAGTCATTTGTTGAAGTTCAGATTTTGGTCTTCTGAAGTGCTTATCTCACTCAAACAAGCATGTTAGTCTAACCAACATCAAAACTTGATTCATTTGGTGAAGTTCAGATTTTGGTGTCCTGAAGTGCTTATCTGAGTGAAATAAGCATTTTAGTCAAAACAACATCAAAACTTGAGTCATTTGGTGAAGTCGAAATTCTTCACTTCTGAAGTGCTTATTTCACTGGAGAAAGCCTGTTAGTCAATCCAACATCAAAACTATAGTCATTTTGTGAAGTTCAGAGTTTGGTCTTCTGAAGTGCTTTTCCCACTGCAATAAGCATGTTAGTAAAAACAGCATCAAAAGTTGAGTGTCTTGTTGAAGTTGAGATTTTGGTCTCCTCCAATGCTTATCTTGCTGAAATAAGCACGTTAGTCAAAAAAAGATCAAAAGTTGTGTGATTTGGTGAAGCTGAGATTTTAATCTTCTGAAGTGCTTATCTCGCTGAAATAAGAATTTAAATCCAATCAGCATCAAAAGTTAGGTCATTTGGTGAATTAGAGATTTTATACTTCAGATATGCTTATCTCGCTGAAATAAGCACGTTATTCAAAACAACATCTAAACTTGAGTCATTTGGTGAAGTTGAGATTTTTGACTTCTGAGGTGCTTATCTCGCTGAAATAAGCACGTTAGTCAAAACAGCAAAAGTAATTAATTCATTTGGTGAAGTTATGATTTTACCCTTCTGAAGTGCTTAACTCGCTGAAATAACCATGTTTGTCAAAACAACATCACAAGTTAAGACATTTGGTAAAGTTGAGATTTTGATCTTCTGAAGTGCTTATCTCAATGAAATAAACATGTCATTCAAACCAACATCAAAAACTAACTCATTTGGAGAAGTTCAGATATTGGTCTT
>NW_025968739.1:20729-21000 GCF_021869965.1 Rhincodon typus | reverse complement strand
GATCGCACTGAATACAAAGTCTCATCGGTCATCTCAAAGTCTGAGCTGATCCTCCAAAAATCCCACCTTTTCCCCTCGATTCACCTTCTTGGTTAAAAATCTTTCTTTTTCTCAGCCTCGAAACAACTTGAGTTCAGGCGATGGCTAAGTTGTATCGAAAAAAATAAACACATACAACAAACTCGAGGTAAAAGAATTAACTTTGCTTTGCGAATTAAATGACGTCTGGAAATGTGAAATCATCACTTCATGCAAAACTTATAAAACGGGA
>NW_025968739.1:19221-20229 GCF_021869965.1 Rhincodon typus | reverse complement strand
GATGACGTTGGTAACCCTCCTGACTTGTTTCTTCTTCAGCTATTGAACTATGAGTTATCGTCTATTGAATACATTCCCTTAACTACTGATAGGCCAAACATGAGTTCGACATATATCAGAAAAATTTAGTGTTCCAACCGCAGTAGAAAATATAATAATATGGTGTGGAATGGAAGTTATACTCTCTTCATTTTTCGATGACTGTTTATGCAACAGTTTATTAGGCTCCTGAGCTCCTTAACCATCCTCTTCCCAGAAGCACTGTTTTCATGGCTTCAGTGGAGCTGACAGAAGTGAAAACATATTCAGACAATTCGTGGCTGTTAGAAACCGTGTCTGTCGCTGGTTTCACAGCGTGCATAATGGGAAAACCTACTGAGCAATATCTACCTAATTTATTTATCCAAATGTGGAAGAGCTTAAAATAGAAACTGATATTCTCTTGAATTTCTCGGAGCTCGAGGTGACACTAATTTTGCTTAGTATTTCTCCACTTTAGATTCCACCAATTGCTTCTAGACAATGATGCATTTACACCGCGCCTTTCATGTCCTCAGTGAAACAAAGGAGCTGTGTGCCAATTCGATACGTTCAGTTTTTGAGACATTGCTGCACTTTTGGAAACGTGACTGACGATTTACTTGGCGAAAAGTGTTGCAATCATGGCTCTAATAAGAAGTACAATTAGCTTCATATCTTGAAAAAAAAAGAAGGCTCACTGGACACGAAAAGTTAACTGTGCTTTCAGTCCACAAGTGCTGCCAGACTTGCCGAGTTTTTTCAGCAATTTCTGGTTTGTAGTTCTTTTATTTGCTATTTTTTTTAAACTGAATTTGGTCAAAAGATTGTCACTGTCCGTGTCAATATCGATAACATCCTCTGCCCCATTGGAACAGTTGTTGCTGACGGGTCAGTTGGATCATCCAGTTAGCTTCTATTGAAATCTTTTTATATTTTTTTGAAAAATGTACTTCATTCATAAAATATCCATATGTATAAATAGCCACT
>NW_025968739.1:16856-18721 GCF_021869965.1 Rhincodon typus | reverse complement strand
TGAAACAGCATTCAGCTAATGTTGAGATTTCACCCGATATCAGCAGCTGGGATGACGTTGGTAACCCTCCTGACTTGTTTCTTCTTCAGCTATTGAAATATGAGTTATCGTCTATTGAATACATTCCCTTAACTACTGATAGGCCAAACGTGAATTAGACATATATCAGAAGAAAATTAGTGTTCCAACCGCAGTAGAAAATATAATAATATGATGTGGAATGGAAGTTATACTGTCTTCATTTTTCGATGACTGTTTATGCAACAGTTTATTAGGCTTCTGAGCTCCCGAGCCATCCCCTTCCCCGAAGCACTGTTTTCATGGCTTCAGTGGAGCTGACAGAAGTGAAAACCGATTCAGACAATTCGTGGCTGTTAGAAACCGTGTCTGTCGCTGGTTTAACAGCGCGTATAATGGGAAAACCTGCTGTACAATATCTACCTAATTTATTTATCAAAATGTGGAAGAGCTTAAAATAGAAACTGATATTCTCTTGAATTTCTAGGAGCTCGAGGTGACACTAATTTTGCTTAGAATTTCTCCACTTTAGATTCCACCAATTGCTTCTCGACAATGATGCATTTACACCGCGCCTTTCATGTCCTCAGTGAAACAAAGGAGCTGTGTGCCAATTCGATACGTTCAGTTTTTGAGACATTGCTGCACTTTTGGAAACGTGACTGACATTTTACTTGGCGAAAAGTGTTGCAATCATGGCTCTGATAAGAAGTACAATTAGCTTCGTATCTTGAAAAAAAAAAGAAGGCTCACTGGACACGAAAAGTTAACTGTGCTTTCAGTCCACAAATGCTGCCAGACTTGCCGAGTTTTTTCAGCAATTTCTGGTTTGTAGTTCTTTTATTTGCTTTTTTTTTTAAACTGAATTTGGTCAAAAGATTGTCATTGCCCGGGTCAATATCGATAACATCCTCTGCCCCATTGGAACAGTTGTTGCTGACGGGTCAGTCGGATCATCCAGTTCGCTTCTATTGAAATCTTTTTATTCCTTTTTTTTTCAAAAATGTACTTCATTCATAAAATATCCATATGTATAAATAGCCACTAATGCAACTTGGTTTTGTGCATTAGAGTATATTCCAAAAATACTGGAGATTGACTCTATTCAGCAAAGAAACCAAAGGCATACATTACTGTGCAATACTATATTTAAATATTTTTGAGGCATCAGGAGTGTCTGATTGCTGAAAAGGCCCCCATTTAAATTTGGCAGGAAGACCTCAGGTATTGGTCTTTTCCAACTGCGCCTTGGCAACAACAACCCCACGTTTACAGCAAGGAGTCGTGGACTTTGGAAAGTGACTTTTTGCAGCACTCGGTTGAGGTCAACTCCTTGCTCTGGAAGGCCACCAGGTTTCGTGCAGGCCAGAGCATCTTTCACTAACTTGATGATCCTCCACGCGTATTCAATGTTTGTCTTAGTGTGCATTCCGGGGAACGGCACATACAGCACAGAGTCCTGTGTGGGGGAATTGCTCGGGACGAAGATCGACAAAAAAAACCCCCTTTCTCCAGACATACTTTGCATAGGCACATTTCAGAAGGATACGTGCGACAACCTCCACCTATGTCCTATTTCCATGCCCTCTGGCAGCCACTTCGAGGTTTGGTGCAAACAGTCCAAGTACAGGTGAAGGATCTCACATGTGGTTCCCTTCTCAACAACAACCACGCAGTGTCCTGGTGCTTGTTGGAAGGTGCTGCTGCTGAAGCATTCTCCCAAGTGACTTCATGCTCAAACCGCCCGCAATCCATTTGAACAATTGCCTTTCTGAGTCAGCGGCAAGACTGCTGCAAAGAGAGGCAAGGCTGACAGTAATATGATTTTCTGGCATTGTTACTGCTTG
>NW_025968739.1:15776-16356 GCF_021869965.1 Rhincodon typus | reverse complement strand
AAGGAGTCGTGGACCTTGGAAAGTGGCATTTTGCAGCACTCGGTTGAGGTCAACTCCTTGCTCTGGAAGACCACTAGGTTTCGTGCAGGCCAGAGCATCTTTCACTAACTTGATGATCCTCCACGCGCATTCAATGTTTGTCTTAGTGTGCATTCCGGGGAATGGCACATACAGCACAGAATCCTGTATGGGGGAATTGCTCGGGACGAAGATCGACAAAAAAACCCCTCTTTCTCCAGACATACTTTGCATAGGCATATTTCAGAAGGATACGTGTGACAACCTCAACCTGTGTCCTATTTCCCTGCCCTCTGGCAGCCACTTCGAGGGCAGCGTGGTTTGGTGCTAACAGTCCAAGTACAGGTGAATTATCTCACATGTGGTTCCCTTCTCATTAACAACCACGCAGTGTCCTGGTGCTTGTTGGAAGGTGCTGGTGATGAAGCATTCTCCCAAATGACTTCATGCTCAAACCGTCGGCAATCCATTTGAACAATTGCCTTTCTGAGTCAGCGGCAAGACTGCTGCAAAGTGAGGCAAGGCTGACAGTAATATGATTTTCTGGCATTGTTACTGCTTG
>NW_025968739.1:12474-15276 GCF_021869965.1 Rhincodon typus | reverse complement strand
GAGGCAAGGCTGACAGTAATATGATTTTCTGGCATTGTTACTGCTTGGACAATTTAAATCTGTTTCAAACTGTTTTTTTCTGTTCTCTGGTGAGTGTTGCGCCAAACTTAGTTTCAGAGATGATTTGAACGGAAATATCGAGGCAGTTTATTCGTCTTGTCGTGCTTTGATTCATTTTGCTTGCCCACAGGACTATCACTTCAGGCAAGCAAACAACAAAGCAACTTTAAATCTTGTCAAGAAAATCTGAACAGCTTGGAGGATTTTCTGTTACCTTCGGGTGTACCAGCTTCTATGGTAGCAGTGAACTCGAAGTCTGGAAAACATCAGTCAATTTTGTGACTTGCATTGTTTGAAAATAAGCTCAAACGCAGATATTTCTCTCAGATTGAACTTATTGCGTGGGTCACTTGACCACGGTGTGACATAATTCGTAGAACTATTAAATTAAGTTGAATTGTCATGCATTCAGGATTTCTATAAACATTTTGATGCAGAACTGATATGTTTCTATAGATATTGGTGAATACAATAATTTTCTTCAAATGCTCCCTTCCGAAAACTGTAAGACTGAAACATGCAGAATGAATCTCTTGCTTCATTTATTCTCAATGATGAATGAGCTAAATGACAATTAAAATTGGGACTTTAGTCCTCCAAGTCTTTTCCCATTTGTTCAAAAGTATAGGAAAGTAAAGCATCCTGAAAATCCAAACTCGTGGTACTGATCTGAACTCATGAAAAACTGCATTCCACTGAGTCTAGATCGATCATAGTATGTGAGAAATGTAATTCCAGAATCTTGATCAAACATCAGTCAAGGAACAACGATGTAATTCCAATCAGGAAGGGTACCTTTATAGGTTAGCGATGGTGCAGTTTTGTTCGGTTGTGGAGGAGATTAGCTGTGTTGCTGCAATTAACTCTGCTGGTGCCACTTCTGGTGGATGAATATTGGTGGTGAATGTTTTAAGTTGTTAAGCTAATGGACGGCATATAAATCAAACCAAATGCATTGCCCCAGGCGCCGTCGAGTTTCTGAAAGTATGTCGCAGTTCAATGCAACAAAAGAAGTAGTGAATTTTCCTCAATAGACCTGACTTGTGTATTGCTGACACTTTTTGGGAGCCAGAAGGTGAATTATGCAGAAAATCCAGCACCTTTTCTCCACTGATTGCAAAAGGATGGATATCCCAGTCTCGATTCTGGTAAATGCTGTGGCATTCGTATATTCACAGCGCTCCAGTTTATTTGATGAATCCCTGCCAACACTGCTTACATTTTTATTGTCGATGGAATTTTGCATGAGCTTTTTTTTACATTTATCCGTGATAGTTTCATGAATATTAACAAGCTATTTGCTAAAATCATAATTTTGTGGCTTACTTTTCTTTAAGAATATTGAAGAGACGACGTTGTCGGAATTGTCCGGTATAGAGATACCAATGAGTCCAGATTTGGTTCATTACTTTACACCTCATCTGCTTGAAACATTTATATTTATAATACTGCATTTTATATACAGAAGGCTGAAATTGTATCATCTCCTTTGAATTTCATTTGCTGTCTGTTGTCTCTCAGATATGTTGCAGTCGACAATGATTGTATTCACGATGCTGAAAACGAACTTTTATGTCTTCAAATTTGAATACGTTATGCATTATTTAATAAACCGTTTAATGAATGATCAAAGGAGTTTGATTTAAATATACTAACGTCAATTTTTTGTAGAATTGGAATAACAGCATCGTGTTTTAAACAAACACAGGGTATGTTGGAGAAACTGAGAAGGTCTGGCGGCATCTAAAAAGGGGGAGATGTAGTAAACATGTCGAGTCAGGTATGACTCCTCTTCATAACTGAAAAACACACAAAAAAAAGATTCATACCATTAACACAGTTTCTCGCTCCACATATGCTGCTCGCACTGATGGTTTCTCGAGCGTTCTCTCCATTTGTTTCGTACTTCCAACCAGTACTTTATTTGCCTTTCGGTCTTGTGGCTTACTTGTTTTGAGTTTTTTTTTGTGAATGTGTTTATATTATGGGGTTGACGACCAGGAAGAGAAGTAATGATGTCGTTGGATGTAATGTAGTTAAAACCCTTCGGGTTCATTTGAAGGAGAACTGGCTGGGGCCTGATCAAGAATAAATTTGCACAGGACAGAATATTTGTTTTGTTTCATTGTTTTGCCCACGAGAATTGTTTTTAGACTATTACATGTTAATCTGTCTCTTTTGATCCATAGTAAAACCGCATGCCCTCGAACTGAATAAATTGGGAATTGCTGCTGTGTGTTGCTGATGACTAACCCTTATGATGCTGTTACCATGCAGACAAGGAGCAGGATAAAGCGGAATATTTAAGATGCCAACTGCAACACTTAAAAATAATTAAACAGTCGGTAGTTTTCTGCTGTCTAGGTACTTTTAGTCGTACTTTATTTCAGTAATTTTGATCGAGTAGAAATCTTATATCCCTGAAATATATTTCTTATGGCGGCGCTTTGCTTTGGCCACTGGGTGGTGTTAATGTTCTCTATAGAGATGATAACAGTGTTGAATAAATTGACAAAGCAGCACAGAGCAGAGCAGTCATTAATTTTGTGAAACCTTCACACTGCCAACACATGGACTCCAAAGAGGCTCACCAAATTTCCCTTTGCATTGGGTTAGCAGTGTCTGTCTATGTGCAAACAAATCAGTGAAATTGAGAAGAAGGTTGACAACTTTTGTGCCCGACAGAAATTATATCTCCCGTTTTATAAGTTTTGCATGAAGTGATGATTTCACATTTCCAGA
>NW_025968739.1:9369-11974 GCF_021869965.1 Rhincodon typus | reverse complement strand
ATGTATGATCAAAGGAGTTTGATTTAAATATACTAACGTCAATTTTTTGTAGAATTGGAATAACAGCATCGTGTTTTAAACAAACACAGAGTATTTTGGAGAAACTCAGAAGGTCTGGCGGCATCTATGAAGGGGGAGATGTAGTTATCATGTCGAGTCAGGTATGACTCCTCTTCATAACTGAAAAACACACAAAAAAAAGATTCATACCATTAACACAGTTTCTCGCTCCACATATGCTGCTAGTACTGATGGTTTCTCGAGCGTTCTCTCCATTTGTTTCGTACTTCCAACCAGTACTTTATTTGCCCTTCGGTCTTGTGGCTTACTTGTTTTGCGTTTTTTTTTGTGAATGGGTTTATATTATGGGGTTGACGACCAGAAACAGAAGTAATGATGTCGTTGGATGTAATTTAGTTAAAACCCTTCGGGTTCATTTGAAGGAGAACTGGCTGGGGCCTGATCAAGAATAAATTTGCACAGGACAGAATATTTGTTTTGTTTCATTTTTTTGCCCACGAGAATTGTTTTTAGACTATTACATGTTAATCTGTCTCTTTTGATCCATAGTAAAACCGCATGCCCTCGAACTGAATAAATTGGGAATTGCTGCTGTGTGTTGCTGATGACTAACCCTTATGATGCTGTTACCATGTAGACAAGGAGCAGGATAAAGCGGAATATTTAAGATGCCAACTGCAACACTTAAAAATAATTAAACAGTCGGTAGTTTTCTGCTGTCTAGGTACTTTTAGTCGTACTTTATTTCAGTAATGTTGATCGAGTAGAAATCTTATATCCCTGAAATATATTTCTTATGGCGGCGCTTTGCTTTGGCCACTGGGTGGTGTTAATGTTCTCTATAGAGATGATAACAGTTTTGAATAAATTGACAAAGCAGCACAGAGCAGAGCAGTCATTAATTTTGTGAAACCTTCACACTGCCAATACATGGACTCCAAAGAGGCTCACCAAATTTCCCTTTGCATTGGGTTAGCAGTGTCTGTCTATGTGCAAACAAATCAGTGAAATTGAGAAGAAGGTTGACAACTTTTGTGCCCGACAGAAATTATATCTCCCGTTTTATAAGTTTTGCATGAAGTGATGATTTCACATTTCCAGATGTCATTTAATTCGCAAAGCAAAGGTCATTCTTTTGCCTCGAGTTTGTTGTATCTGTTTATTTTTTTCGATACAACTTAGCCATCGCCTGAACTCAAGTTGTTTCGAGGCTGAGAAAAAGAAAGATTTTTAACCAAGAAGGTGAATCGAGGGGAAAAGGTGGGAAAGTGGGATTTGAGGAGAATCAGCTCAGACTTTGAGATGACCGATGAGACTTTGTCTTCAGTGCTATCAATTTTGATGACTCTACATCTTTTGCACTTATGGTGCAGAGGGAGTGGGGCTCGGGGCTAGTCCCGGGAACGGAATACCACCCTTCAGAAAATCGACATAAGGGAAAACTGCACTGGTGATTCAGAGCTGCTCTTGATCTGATGGAAGGTCGAAGATAGGACCATAGAATCATATAACATGGAAATCGACCCTTCAGAACAACTTGCCCATGCCGAACATATTTGTCAAACTGATCTAATCCCATTTGACTGCGACTTGTCCATGTCCCTTTAAGCCGTTCTGACACATGTGCCTGCCCAAATGATTTTGAAAAGCTGTAATTATACACGTCCCTACCACTTTCTCTGGCAGCTCGTTCTACACATGAACCATCCTCTGTGTATGAGAAAAAGTTGCCTCTCGCGCCGTTTTCACATTTTTCCCCTTTCACCTTAATCCGATGCACTCTAGTTTTGGAATCCCCTACCCTGTGGAAAAGACTTCGGATATTCGCCTTATCTATGCACCTTATGACATTATAAACACCGAAAAGATCACCCATCAACCTCTGAAACTCCAGGGGAGAAACTGTCCAAGCATTTCCGGCCTCTACTTATAGCTCAAACATTCCAGTCTTGGTAACATCCTTTTAAATCTTCTGTGTACCTAATCCAGTTAAATACCATCCTTCCCAAAGCAGGGCAAGCACATATGAACTCAGTACTCCAAAACTGGCCTCACCAGATGTTGTGGCCTCACTAGATACATACGTGGAACGCCAACGATAGCCAGAATGGGGTAGTGGACACCCTGAATAACAGAAAGCACGTCCTGAATCCGAGACGATAGAGATTTCCAGTCCTGGGACAACCAATAAAGTCCATCGTAGAAACTTCGAACCCGAGTTGGTTGCTCTCAGAATCTGATCTCTCCCAGTCTCTCTCTGTTGAGACGCTGGTCCCCTGTTAGTCAGGGAGCTTTCACGATCGGGTAACACGCTGGAAGGAGTCCTCAATAATAAAGGAGGAGAGCGCCCTCCAGGGACACAGGAAGGATCCGTGGAGACGGATGTTAATGACAGATGGTGAAAAAACAGGTTCCATTAACCCCCTCCAGCCCACCAGCATGCTATGCCACAATGAAACAGAACATTTACCCAGTCTCAATGCCACGTGTGTGGATTATCGAGGGATTGAATGGATAAAGGGGCAGAGAGAGTGACCGTCGCCTCTCAAAACATTTTGTACTGGAGAGTGCGGTCGAAGGACTG
>NW_025968739.1:6375-8869 GCF_021869965.1 Rhincodon typus | reverse complement strand
CAAAAGTTGTCAACCTTCTTCTCAATTTCACTGATTTGTTTGCACATAGACAGACACTGCTAACCCAATGCAAAGGGAAATTTGGTGAGCCTCTTTGGGATCCATGTGTTGGCAGTGTGAAGGTTTCACAATATTAATGACTGCTCTGCTCTGTGCTGCTTTGTCAATTTGTTCAACACTGTTATGATCCCTATAGAGAACATTAACACCACCCAGTGGCCAAAGCAAAGCGCCGCCATAAGAAATATATTTCAGGGATACAAGATTTCGACTCGATCAACATTACTGAAATACAGTACGACTAAAAGTACCTAGACAGCAGAAAACTACCGACTGTTTAATTATTTTTAAGTGTTGCAGTTTGCATCTTCAATATTCCGCTTTATCCTGCTCCTTGTCGACATGGTAACAGCAGCATAAGGGTTCGTCATCAGCAACACACAGCAGCAATTCCCAATTTATTCAATTCGAGGGCATGTGGTTTTACTATGGTTCAAAAGAGACAGATTAACATGTAATAGTCTAAAAACAATTCTCGTGGCCAAAACAAAGAAACAAAACAAATGTTCTGTCCTGTGCAAATTTATTCTTGATCAGGCCCCAGCCAGGTCTCCTTCAAATCAACCCGAAGGGTTTTAACTAAATTACACCCAACGACATCATTACTTCTCTTTCTGGTCGTCAACCCCATAATATAAACCCATTCACACGAAAAAAACGCAAAACAAGTAAGCCACAAGACCGAAGGGCAAATAAAGTACTGGTTGGAAGTACAAAACAAATGGAGAGAACGCTCGAGAAACCATCAGTACGAGCAGCATATGTGGAGCGAGAAACTGTGTTAATGGTATGAATCTTTTTTTTGTGTGTTTTTCAGTTATGAAGAGGAGTCATACCTGACTCGACATGTTAACGACATCTCCCCCTTCATAGATGCCGCCAGACCTTCTCAGTTTCTCCAACATAATCTGTGTTTGTTTAAAACACGATGCTGTTATTCCAATTCTACAAAAAATTGATGTTAGTATATTTAAATCAAACTCCTTTGATCATACATGAAACAGTTTATTAAATAATACATAACGTATTCAAATTTGAAGACGTAAAAGTTAGTCTTCAGCATAGTGAATACAATCATTGTCGACTGCAACATATCTGAGAGACAACAGACAGCAAATGAAATTCAAAGGAGATGATACAATTTCAGCCTTCTGTATATAAAATGCAGTATTATAAATATCAATGGTTCAAGCAGATGGCGTGTAAAATAATGAACCAAATCTGGATGCATTGGTATCTCTATACCGGACAATTCCAACAACGTCGTCTCTTCAATATTCTTAAAGAAAAGTAAGCCACAAAATTATGATTTTTGCAAATAACTATTTAATATTCATGAAACTATCACGGATAAATGTAAAAAAAAGCTGATGCAAAATTCCATCCACAACAAAAAATGTAAGCACAGTTGGCAGGGATTCATCAAAACAACTGGAGCGCTGTAAATAAACGAATGCCACAGCATTTACCAGAATCGAGACTGGGATATCCATCCTTTTGCAATCAGTGGAGAAAAGGTGCTGGATTTTCTGCATAATTCACCTTCTGGCTCCCAAAAAGTGCTCACTGTCAGCAATACACAAGTCAGGTCGACTAAGGAAAATTCGCTACTTCTTTTGTTGCATTGAACTGCAACATACTTTCAGAAACTCGACGGCGCCTGAGGCAACGCATTTGGTTTGATTCATATCCCGTCCATGAGCTTAACAACTTAAAACATTCACCACCAATATTCATCGACCAGAAGTGGCACCAGCAGAGTTAGCTGCAGCAACACAGCTAATCTCCTTCACAACCGAACAAAACTGCACCCACGCTAAGCTATAAAGGTCCCCTTCCTGATTGGAATTACATCGTTGTTCCTTGACTGATGTTTGATCAAGATTCTGGAATTACATTTCTCACATACTGTGATCGATCTCGACTCAGTGGTATGGAGTTTTTCATGAGTTCAGATCAGTACCACTAGTTTGGATTTTCAGGATGCTGTACTTTCCTAAACTTATGAACAAATGGGAAAAGACCTGGAGGAATAAAGTCTTAATATTAATTGTCATTTAGCTCATTCATCATTGAGAATAAATGAAGCAAGAGATTCATTCTGCATGTTTCAGTCTTACAGTTTTCGGAAGGGTGCATTTGAAGAAAATTATTGTATTCACCAATATCTATAGAAACATATCAGTTCTGAATCAAAATGTTTATAGAAATCCTGAATGCATGACAATTCAACTTAATTTAATAGTTCTACGAATTATGTCACACCGTGGTCAAGTGACCCACGCAACAAGTTCAATCTGAGAGAAGTATCTGCGTTTGAGCTTATTTTCAAACAATGCAAGTCACAATATTGACTGATGTTTTACAGACTTCGAGTTCACTGCTAGCATAGAAGCTGGTGCACCCGAAGGTAACAGAAAATCTTCCCAGCTGT
>NW_025968739.1:3638-5875 GCF_021869965.1 Rhincodon typus | reverse complement strand
ACAGCTGGGAAGATTTTCTGTTACCTTCGGGTGCACCAGCTTCTATGGTAGCAGTGAACTCGAAGTCTGTAAAACATCAGTCAATTTTGTGACTTGCATTGTTTGAAAATAAGCTCAAACGCAGATATTTCTCTCAGATTGAACTTATTGCGTGGGTCACTTGACCACGGTGTGACATAATTCGTAGAACTATTAAATTAAGTTGAATTGTCATGCATTCAGGATTTCTATAAATATTTTGATGCAGAACTGATATGTTTCTATAGATATTGGTGAATAGAATAATTTTCTTCAAATGCACCCTTCCGAAAACTGTAAGACTGAAACATGCAGAATGAATCTCTTGCTTCATTTATTCTCAATGATGAATGAGCTAAATGACAATTAATATTAAGACTTTATTCCTCCAGGTCTTTTCCCATTTGTTCATAAGTTTAGGAAAGTATAGCATCCTGAAAATCCAAACTAGTGGTACTGATCTGAACTCATGAAAAACTCCATACCACTGAGTCGAGATCGATCACAGTATGTGAGAAATGTAATTCCAGAATCTTGATCAAACATCAGTCAAGGAACAACGATGTAATTCCAATCAGGAAGGGGACCTTTATAGCTTAGCGTGGGTGCAGTTTTGTTCGGTTGTGAAGGAGATTAGCTGTGTTGCTGCAGCTAACTCTGCTGGTGCCACTTCTGGTGGATGAATATTGGTGGTGAATGTTTTAAGTTGTTAAGCTAATGGACGGGATATAAATCAAACCAAATGCGTTGCCCCAGGCGCCGTCGAGTTTCTGAAAGTATGTTGCAGTTCAATGCAACAAAAGAAGTAGCGAATTTTCCTTAGTCGACCTGACTTGTGTATTGCTGACAGTGAGCACTTTTTGGGAGCCAGAAGGTGAATTATGCAGAAAATCCAGCACCTTTTCTCCACTGATTGCAAAAGGATGGATATCCCAGTCTCGATTCTGGTATATGCTATGGCATTCGTATATTCACAGCGCTCCAGTTGTTTGGATGAATCCCTGCCAACACTGCTTACATTTTTTATTGTGGATGGAATTTTGCATTAGCATTTTTTTACATTTATCCGTGATAGTTTCATGAATGTTAACTAGTTATTTGCAAAAGTCATAATTTTGTGGCTTACTTTTCTTTAAGAATATTGAAGGGACGACGTTGTCGGAATTGTCCGGTATAGAGATACCAATGCATCCAGATTTGGTTCATTATTTTACACGCCATCTGCTTGAACCATTTATATTTATAATACTGCATTTTATATACAGAAGGCTGAAATTGTATCATCTCCTTTGAATTTCATTTGCTGTCTGTTGTCTCTCAGATATGTTGCAGTCGACAATGATTGTATTCACTATGCTGAAGACTAACTTTTACGTCTTCAAATTTGAATACGTTATGTATTATTTAATAAACTGTTTCATGTATGATCAAAGGAGTTTGATTTAAATATACTAACGTCAATTTTTTGTAGAATTGGAATAACAGCATCGTGTTTTAAACAAACACAGAGTATTTTGGAGAAACTCAGAAGGTCTGGCGGCATCTATGAAGGGGGAGAAGTAGTTAACATGTCGAGTCAGGTATGACTCCTCTTCATAACCGAAAAACACAAAAAAAAAGAGTCATACCATTAACACAGTTTCTCTCTCCACATATGCTGCGAGTACTGATGGTTTCTCGAGCGTTCTCTCCGTTTGTTTCGTACTTCCAACCAGTACTTTATTTGCCCCTCGGTCTTGTGGCTTATTTTTTGCGTTTTTTTTTGTGAATGGGTTTATATTATGGGGTTGACGACGAGAAAGAGAAGTAATGATGCCGTTGGATGTAATTTAGTTAAAACCCTTAGGGTTGATTTGAAGGAGACCTGGCTGGGGCCTGATCAAGAATAAATTTGCACAGGACAGAACATTTGTTTTGTTTCTTTGTTTCGGCCACGAGAATTGTTTTGAGACTATTACATGTTAATCTGTCTCTTTTGATCCATAGTAAAACCACATGCCCTCGAATTGAATAAATTGGGAATTGCTGCTGTGTGTTGCTGATGACTAACCCTTATGATGCTGTTACCATGTAGACAAGGAGCAGGATAAAGCGGAATATTTAAGATGCCAACTGCAACACTTAAAAATAATTAAACAGTCGGTAGTTTGCTGCTGTCCAGGTACTGTTAGTCGTACTTTATTTCAGTGATGTTGATCGAGTGGGAATCTTATATCCCT
>NW_025968739.1:0-3138 GCF_021869965.1 Rhincodon typus | reverse complement strand
TGAGCTGATTCTCCTCATTATCCCTTTCAATATTTGATCAATCATGGTCATTTGATAGAATTTCCTTACCAACTCACTTGCAATAAGAAATAAATACCTTCTCTCTTCCTTTGTACTATCTGTTCAAATTTAAAATAACTTCGGGTTTGCTCCTCAGATTTTCGCATCCAGCAGGACCAATACATTGCAATGCAATTCAATCTGCGACCAATCAAGTTTGCCACACAATGGAATTAGTTAGGACTAATAATCTGAGACTGATAACCTCCTGTGGTTGTGTGATTCTATGATATGAATTCGCTTCGACGTCAGAAACTAAAACGTCATTGATCTCTAAAGATGAGCTGGTGTTTGGAACCAGGTTTCATTGTACGCATTAAAGGTAACATCATTTCTCATTGGTGGAGAAGCCAAGACTTTATTTCACAGTGTGCTCCCATTAAAATCTATTGGTTAATGTAAAGAAACATGGGCGTCTGCACAAACCTTGTCCAAGGAAATAATTCTTACAGCGATCAGCCATTTGATACGTTAACTGTTGCCCAGTATCTGTGAAACAGCATTCAGCTAATGTTGAAATTTCACCCGATATCAGCAGCTGGGATGACGTTGGTAACCCTCCTGACTTGTTTCTTCTTCAGCTATTGAAATATGAGTTATCGTCTATTGAATACATTCCCTTAACTACTGATAGGCCAAACGTGAATTAGACATATATCAGAAGAAAATTAGTGTTCCAACCGCAGTAGAAAATATAATAATATGATGTGGAATGGAAGTTATACTCTCTTCATTTTTCGATGACTGTTTATGCAACAGTTTATTAGGCTTCTGAGCTCCCGAGCCATCCCCTTCCCCGAAGCACTGTTTTCATGGCTTCAGTGGAGCTGACAGAAGTGAAAACCGATTCAGACAATTCGTGGCTGTTATAAACCGTGTCTGTCGCTGGTTTAACAGCGCGTATAATGGGAAAACCTGCTGAACAATATCTACCTAATTTATTTACCAAAATGTGGAAGAGCTTAAAATAGAAACTGATATTCTCTTGAATTTCTAGGAGCTCGAGGTGACACTAATTTTGCTTTGTATTTCTCCACTTTAGATTCCACCAATTGCTTCTCGACAATGATGCATTTACACCGCCCCTTTCATGTCCTCAGTGAAACAAAGGAGCTGTGTGCCAATTCGATACGTTCAGTTTTTGAGACATTGCTGCACTTTTGGAAACGTGACTGACATTTTACTTGGCGAAAAGTGTTGCAATCATGGCTCTGGTAACAAGTACAATTAACTTCGTATCTTGAAAAAAAAAGAAGGCTCGCTGGGCACGAAAAGTTAACTGTGCTTTCAGTCCACAAATGCTGCCAGGCCTGCCGAGTTTTTTCAGCAATTTCTGGTTTGTAGTTCTTTTATTTGCTATTTTTTTTTAAACTGAATTTGGTCAAAAGATTGTCACTGTCCGGGTCAATATCGATAATATCCTCTGCCCCATTGGAACAGTTGTTGCTGACGGGTCAGTCGGATCATCCAGTTCGCTTCTATTGAAATCTTTTTATTCTTTTTTTTTTTCAAAAATGTACTTCATTCATAAAATATCCATATGTATAAATAGCCACTAATGCAACTTGGTTCTGTGCATTAGAGTATATTCCAAAAATACTGGAGATTGACTCTATTCAGCAAAGAAACCAAAGGCATACGTTACTGTGCGATACTATATTTAAATATTTTTGAGGCATCAGGAGTGTCTGATTACTGAAAAGGCCCCCATTTAAATTTGGCAGGAAGACCTCAGGTATTGGTCTTTCCCAACTGCGCCTTGGCAACAACAACCCCACGTTTAGTGCATCCTACAGCAAGGAGTCGTGGACCTTGGAAAGTGGCTTTTTGCAGCACTCGGTTGAGGTCAACTCCTTGCTCTGGAAGGCCACCAGGCTTCGTGCAGGCCGGAGCATCTTTCACTAACTTGATGATCCTCCACGCGCATTCAATGTTTGTCTTAGTGTGCATTCCGGGGAACGGCACATACAGCACAGAGTCCTGTGTGGGGGAATTGCTCGGGACGAAGATCGACAAAAAAAACCCCCTTTCTCCAGACATACTTTGCATAGGCACATTTCAGAAGGATACGTGCGACAACCTCAACCTGTGTCCTATTTCCATGCCCTCTGGCAGCCACTTCGAGGTTTGGTGCAAACAGTCCAAGTACAGGTGAAGGATCTCACATGTGGTTCCCTTCTCATCAACAACCACGCAGTGTCCTGGTGCTTGTTGGAAGGTGCTGGTGCTGAAGCATTCTCCCAAATGACTTCATGCTCAAACCGCCGGCAATCCATTTGAACAATTGCCTTTCTGAGTCAGTGGCAAGACTGTTGCAAACTGAGGCAAGGCTGACAATAATATGATTTTCTGGCATTGTTACTGCTTGGACAATTTAAATCCGTTTCAAACTTTTTTTTTGTTCTCTGGTGAGTGGTGTGCCAAACTTAGTTTCAGAGATGATTTGAACGGAAATATCGAGGCAGTTTATTCGTCTTGTCGTGCTTTGATTCATTTTGCTTGCCCACCAGATTAGCACTTCAGGCCAGCAAACAACAAAGCAACTTTAAATCTTGTCAAGAAAATCTGAACAGCTGGGAGGATTTTCTGTTACCTTCGGGTGCACCAGCTTCTATGGTAGCAGTGAACTCGAAGTCTGTAAAACATCAGTCAATTTTGTGACTTGCATTGTTTGAAAATAAGCTCAAACGCAGATATTTCTCTCAGATTGAACTTATTGCGTGGGTCACTTGACCACGGTGTGACATAATTCGTAGAACTCTTAAATTAAGTTGAATTGTCATGCATTCAGGATTTCTATAAATATTTTGATGCAGAACTGATATGTTTCTATAGATATTGGTGAATAGAATAATTTTCTTCAAATGCACCCTTCCGAAAACTGTAAGACTGAAACATGCAGAATGAATCTCTTGCTTCATTTATTCTCAATGATGAATGCGCTAAATGACAATTAAAATTGGGACTTTATTCCTCCAAGTCTTTTCCCATTTGTTCAAAATTATAGGAAAGTATAGCATCCTGAAAATCCAAACTAGTGGTACTGATCTGAACTCATGAAAAACTGCATTCCACTGA
>NW_025968738.1:4672-21000 GCF_021869965.1 Rhincodon typus | reverse complement strand
TGGAAATGCCACCTTCAAGTTCCCCTCCAAGCCATTCATCATCCTGACTTGGAAATACATTGAATGCAACTGTGAAGGAAGACAGTCATCCACCAAGAGGGAGAAAGAGAGAGAGAAAATCTGAGACAAATTACAAATGCTGTTGACAAACTAAAATTGTAATCTACAAATATCCTAATTAATAGCACGAGAGCAGAGAGGGGCAACCATTAGATAATCAATGTCACTAAACCAGAAGTTAACTGAAACATGTCAGCCCCAGGACATACAGAAGAAAAGTATCCTCTTCTGTAAATAATACACAAGATTTATCTGTTCTCGTGATGGCAGGCATGGTCTTGTTGAAGAAGGTTCTTTCTGAAAGATGGCTCCTTCACCACCGCTCAGTACCAGCATGGGAGAGTGTGTGTGGTGGTGGGTGGTGGCTAGGTTAATGATGATCTTCTGTTTCCTTCACTGGCTGAATTTTAAAAAGAATGCATCAGTTAGACAAATGATCAACTCCCCATGGGAATGGTGGGGAGAGGGGGTGGAAGAGGTTAATGGATAAATGTGCGTTGGGAAAACCATCAAAATTTGGGGAGTTATGTATGAGGCTAATACTGTCAGAATTCTGTTGGGTGGGGCAGAGGACGAGGAAAGATGCAGCAACCGTCTGCTCATGTTGTGGGATACTGTTGCACCTGTCAGAGCAGGACATGGAGAGGAAGTAACATAATGAATGCATATGGAACTGAAACATCAAATGTACAGGGCAACAACTGTTCCACCTCCAAGGACTTGGTGCAAATGCCTCAACAACTGAACAGACCGGCAAATTCCAGTAGAGGTCGTCACTCGGCAGACTTTTCATCATTCAGAAGGCTGAGGACAACCTGAGCTTCTGAATCTTTCCACATTAAGACACAAGTCAGCCCTGGACAGGTGCAGCTCCAACAACACAAGAAGCTCAACACGGTTCAGGACAAAACAGCCCACTTGATTGGCACCACATCCACAAACATTCACTCCCTCTACCACCAACACTTAGTAGCAGCAGTGTGTCCCATCTCCAAGGTACACTGCAGAAATTGCACCAACAATCCTCAGACAGCACTTTCAAAACACGTGACTACTTACATCCCGAAGGACAAGAGCAGCAGATACATGGGAATACCACTCCCTACAAGATCCCCTCCAAATTTTAAATATGTCGCCATTCCTTCACTGTCACTGGGGCAAAACCCTAGACCTGCCTTCCTTACAATATTGTCCTTACAAGCAGTGGCCAGTGGTTAGCACTGCTGCCTCACAGCACCAGAGATCTGGGTTCAATTCAGTCTCAGGTGACTGTGTGGGGGGGTTTGCACATTCTTCCCATGTCTTTGTGGGTTTCCTCCAGGTGCTCCGGGTTCCTCCTACAGACTAAAGATGTGTGGATTAGGTGAATTGGCCACACTAAATTGCCCATTGTGTCCAGGGATGAGTAGTTATGTGAATTATCCATGGGAAGTGCAGGGTTACAGGGATAGGGTGGGGAGTGGGGGTCAGTCTGGTGGAATGTTTTTGGAGTCATTATGGACTTGTTGGGACAAATGGCCTGTTTCCACACTGTAGGGATTCTAATGATTGTGGGTCAACTGTCAGCAAAAGGACTAGAGTGGTTCAAGAAGGCAGCTCAACACCACCTTCTCATGGGGCAACTAATGGCAGCCAATAAATCTGGACCAGCCAACGATCTTTAGATCTCCCAAATGAATTTTAAAAACCCTGAAGTCCTCACCCACTCAGTCTTGTCTCTTTTGGTTCGTAAAAACAAGTAGAATAGGAGTAAGCACTTCGAGCCTGTTCCACCTTTTTACATGATAATGGCTGATCATTGAACTCACACTGTTTCTACCCACTGTCTTTGTTCTCTTTAGTCCTAAGCACCATATCCAATTTCCCCTTGAAAATAGTCAATGGTTTGACCTCAACAGTTCCCAGACAGAATTCCACAGGCTGAACTCTGTCTGTGTGAAGACATTTCTCCTCATTTCCCAAATGATCTCCTTTTCCTCCTTGACTCTAAGCCCTATTTCTGGACTCCTAAGTCATTGAGGACATCATTACTGCATCTATCTTGTCCAGTCCTCTTTAAATTTATTGGCTTCCATCAGATGCCCGTTCTTCCTTTAAGCTCCCACAAATATAGAACTAACTGATCCAGTCATTCATCTCTCAATACCACCATCCCAGAAATCACTCTGGTAAATCTTTCACTCACTGTCACCATAACCAATCCATGAATCCCCTCAATAAGGCAGCCAACGAACCATCTGCCTTGTTCAACACCTGCAATAGGGTCAGGGTCAGGGTCAAGGTCAGGGTCATACTTGCTTTCAGCGACTGGTATAAGGACACTAAGGTCTCAGTGCACCACTCCCGTTCCCAATCTATCACCCTTCAGATAATAAATGGCTTTTCAGTTTTTGCTCCTAACTTAGATAACTTCATATTTATCCGAGAGATGGTTCATCTGCTACGTACTTACCCACTCATCAACTCAACTCAAACTGCCTGAGAGCCACCATATCATGGCCACAACAGACAGGGTAACATACAGAGCCAACACTGAGGAACATGCCTCATGGAAGACTTCGTGCAAGGCTCAACAA
Source organism: Rhincodon typus (assembly GCF_021869965.1). Lineage (NCBI taxonomy): Eukaryota > Metazoa > Chordata > Chondrichthyes > Orectolobiformes > Rhincodontidae > Rhincodon > Rhincodon typus. Next base: position 18,364 of record NW_025968738.1, on the reverse strand, counting down.
AGATGGTATACTCAGAAACAGCCTTCCAACCTCAGGTGTGCACCAGGTTAAAAGTATAGAACTGTGGACGAAGAAAGACCAGGTGTTCGGCAACTAATTAGTCACTAGGAACCATGTGACCACGAGTCCGTTTCCAAACCCCACCTGAGCAAAAGGGGGCGGGTGCGACAGTTTAACCAATCAGATGACAAGGTCTGAGCATGAGCCCCACCTCCGAATGACAGAGTCTCGGCCGTGAGGACCGGGACGACGCCCATGACGTGCGGTTGCTCCAATCAGCGGAGGCAGGGAAGAGACTGAATTGAGAAGGAAGTTCTTCACCCAGAGTGGTGTTAATCTATGGAATTCCTTGCCCAGTGAAGTAGTTGGCTACTTCAGTGAACGTTTTTAAAGATAAGGTAGATTTTTTTTGAACAATGAAGGAATTAAGGGATACGGTGAGAACGCGGGTAAGTGGATCTGAGTCCACAAAAAGATCAGCCATAATCTTATTGAATGGCGGAGCAGGCACGAAGGGCCGGATGGCATATTCCTGCTCCCAGTTCTTATGTTCTAAAGCCAGGCCACGACCACGACCACGACCACGCCCACACCGAGGAAAGAGCGCCAGCGGAGGTGAAGACAGGTGCGTGCCCCCGCAAGAGCGAGATCTCTTGTTTTCAAATTCTGAACCGTAACCGTCAGCAAAGACACCGTTCCCCGCACCGCCCCGCCTCGATAATGCGGCCCCTCCCTATGCACCGACCACCCCGCCCCCCTCTGTGGAAAGAGGAAGTTCCTGTTTTGAGTCCAGTGAAACGTTTTGCAATTGAAGTGAAGTGGAAATTTGATGGATATGAGCCTGTCGAAAGGAGATAGAGAAATACTTGGAACAGAAGGGATTATTAGCGTAAATTAGAGAGTGAGGGGGTTTGCAGATCAAAGTGTGCCAACGATTAAAAGGGGAAAGAGAGTGGTAAAAGTTGTAGACGAGAGACAAAGCATTGCTCCAGAGCACGTGTTAATGATAGAATGAAGATCTGAATGAAAATGAAATAAAGCATGAAGACCGGATGCAATCACTGGAAAGGATATCCAAACAGAGGACTGTGTTAATGGGTCTAAAGCTGTTGAACTCAGTATTGAATGCAGACCAATGTTTTGTCTCTTCTCAACAACCATTACCACTGCCTTTGTGTTTTGTGGAAGGGTCACCGGACCTGGAACTTTAACTCTGTTTTTTTTTTTGTCTCCAGAGATGCTGCCAGACCTGCTGAAGTTTTCCAACAGCTTCTGTTTTCGTTACCTTTGCCTTTGCTTTGTGTTCAATGGTGAATTTGATCTTTAATTTCCCTCACCCTGTAACTTTGTCTTGACCTTTTAGCCCACATTCCTGTCTCCTCCTTTCAACAGCATAGAACAAAGAACATTACACAGAACATTACAGCGCAGTACAGGCCCTTCGGCCCTCGATGTTGCGCCGATCTGTGCAACCAATCTGAAGCCCATCTAACTATCTAAAACACTCTCACGTTTTATCTTTTACTGCAATTGAGTTTAAAGGCAGGGACACAAATTTCCAAGTATGCTTCCACCTCCTGGACGTAGTGCTGCTGTCATTCTGCTCAATTTCCTTTCCTCCCTTTCCAGGGTCTTAATGTTCTTCCTAAAACATGGTGTTCAGAATGCACTATGTACTCAACTGGAGCTGATAGCACTACTTTATAAAGGTTGAGCATCACTTTCATGCTTTTTTTACTCTCATCTTCCAGTACTGAAGCCCAGAGTCCCACTGACAGTGCTTAATTATCTCAGTACTGACCCTCTGACAATGAGGCACTCCCTCAGTACTGATCCTCTGACAGTACTGCACTACTTCAGTACTGATCCTCTCATCATGTGGCATACCCTCAATTCTGACCCGCTTAGAATGACGGACGGCCTCAGTATTGACCCTCTGACAAAAAGGGACTGCCTCAGAACAGCTCTTCTGGCAGTGCTGCACTACTTCAGTACAGACCCTATAAGCGTGTTGCATTGCCTCAATTCTGACCCTGTTACATCCGGGCAGTGCCTCACACCAGATCCTCTGACAATGAGGCAATCCCTTTGAACAGATCCTGTGACAAAGAGGTACTGCCTCAGAACTGACCGGCTGACAATAAGGTACTCCTTCAGTGCAGACCCTTTGATAATGAGTCCCTCCCTCAATCCTGACCCTGTGACAGTGCTGCATTACCTCAGTAATGACCATCTAAACTCCTTCAATTCTAATCCCTTTGCAATTAGGAAATGCCTCAGAACTGACCCGTTGACAAATAGGCATTCCCATCATTCTGACCTTCTGACAGTGCTACATTACCTCAGTACTGACACTCTAACAGTTCTTCAATACCTCAATAATTAGCCCCGGACATTTGATACTCCCTCTATTCTGACTCCATCACATTGAGGGACTGCCTCGGTATGGATCCTGTAAGAACGAGTCACTCCCTTACTGCTCGCCCTCGAACAATGAGACACTGCCTCAGAACTGACCTCGTGATAATAAGGCATTCCCTTTATGCTGATCTGCTGATTACGGGGCCTTCCTCAGTAATGACCCTGTAAACATGATGAACTTCCTCAATTCCGACCCCCTTAAATGAGGCACTGGTTCAGCATGCAACTCTGACAATAATGCACTCCCAAGGTTCTGACCTTCTGACACTGCCACAATACCTCAGTACTGACTCTCTAATCGTGTGGCACTCCCCAAATTTTGACCATTGAATCAGTATTAACCCTCTGACTATAATGCAGTCCAAGGTTCTGACCGTCTGACAGTGCTTTAATACCTCAGAGATAACCCACTAATCATATGGCCCTCCTTCAATCCATCCCCATTACATTGAGGCACTGCCTCAGAACAGACTCTCTGACAATGAGGCACTCCCTCAGTGTTGACCCTGTAACAATCCTCAGAACAAACTGACCCCCTTACAAAGGGGCACTGCCTCTGCAGTGACCCGCTGACGATAAGGCTCTCCTTCAGTACTTACCCTCTGATAGTGCTGCAGTCCTCAGTATTGATCCTCTAAATGTGATCCTCTGAATTCTGATCCCATTACATTGAAGCACTGCCTCACAATCGACCCACTGACAGCATCTCATTTGGGAAATGAAGTGTAGACTGGGTGACCGCTTTGCAGATCAGCTACAGACACTCTGACAAAGAGACACTGCCTCATAACTGACAGTCTGACAATGTGGCAGTATTTCAGGGCTGACCCTCCAGTCGGGAGGTACTGCCTCAGAACTGACCCTCTGGTGGAGCTGAAGTAACTCAGTACTGACTCTTCAATCGTGAGGCACACCCTCAATTCTGACCCCCTTACGATGAGGCACTGCTCCAGAATTGACCCGCTTACAGCTCCTTCAGTACTGACCCTCTGATAATGGGGCCCTCCATCAGAACTGATTCTCTCTCAATGCGTGACTCCTTCAAGGCTGACTCTCCAGAAATGACATGTCAGCCCTGCAGAGGGAGTCATTGTGAAGGAAGCACTCCCTCAGTCCTGAGCCTCTGACAGTTCTTCAATACCTCAGTATAGTCCCTCTGACAATGATGTACTCCCTTAGTAGTGACACTCTGACTGCAATATCTTACTACTGACCTTCTAACCATGTCATCCTCCCTCAATTCTAAATCCATTACATGGAGGCACTGCCTCAGAACTGACCAACTGTCAATAAGGCATTCCGTCAACTGATCCTCTGACAGTGCTACACCACCTCAGTACTGACTCGGTGTTGTGAGGTTGTCAGTATTAACCCTCTGACAAAGTGGCACTGCCTCAGAATTGACCTACTGACAATGGGGTACTCCCTCAGTGCGGACCCTCTGATAGAGTTTTGATATTAGGAGAGTACTGCACTGAGAACAGGTGAATATTAAGGGGATGCCGCATTCTCGATGGCCAATATTCAGAGAGTGCTGTAGTGTTGGTGGGCCAGTATTCAGGGAGTGCCACACTGCTTGTGGTCCGATAATAAGGAAGTACTGCACTGGCAGAGAGTTCGCACCGAGGAAATGCTGCACTCTCAGATGGTCAATATTAAAGGAGTATTTCACCCTCATAGGTTTGATATTAGGGGAGTGCTGCACTGTGAGCAGGCAAATGTTAAAAGAATGCTACACTATCAGAGGGTCCATATCAAGGGAGTGCTCCACGATCGAAGGTCAATATTAAGGAAGTGGTGCATTGTCGAGGGCAACTATTAATGGAGTACTGCAACTTCAGCGAGTGAGTGCGCGGGCAGAGCAGCACAGCAAAGGGTCAGTAATGAGAGAATGCTCCATTGTCAGAGGCTTAGCACTGACGGAGTGCTTAATCAGAGATTTAGTACTGAGGGAGTGCTGTCTTGCCAGAGTATCATCACTGAGGGAGTACCACAATATCGGAGGGTCAATATGAAGCGTATGCTACACTGTCAGAGGGTCAATGATGACAGAATGCTGCGCTGTCAGAAGGTCAGTAGTGAGGGAAAGCTGCATTGTCAGAATGTCTTCACTGAGGGAGTGCCACTCTGTTGAAATGCCAATATTAAGGGAATGCTGCACTGTCAGAGGGTCAGCGTTAAGGGAGTGGCACACTAACAAAGAAGCACTGCCAGAGAGCTGACCCTCTGACTATGAGGCACTCCCTCAGTACAATACACTCTGGAGTACTGATGACTGACCCTCTGATGGTGCATTTCTGCCATATGTTAACCCTCTGACATACCGGTATTCCCTCAGCACTAACCTGACGACTGACCCTTTGACAAGGCCATTTGAGAGAAATGTGACTCCCTTACTATTGGCCCTCTGATACTGGAGCACTCCCTCAATATTGACCTTCTGACAGTGCAGCACTATCTTAATATAGACCTTCTGACATGGCGACACTCCCTTAATATTGATTCATAGAATCCCTACAGTGTGGAAACAGGCCATTCAGCCCAACACGTCCACACCACCCCTCCGAAAAGCATCTCTCGCAGACCCATTCCCCTATATTTCCCATGTCGAAGCCACCTAACCTGAACATCCCTGGGCGCTATGGGCAATTTAGCATAGCCAATCCACCTCGTCTTCACATCTTTGGACTGTGGGAGGAAACCGGAGCACCCAGCGAACACAAAAACCCGCACAGACACGGAGAATGTGCAAACTCCACACAGACGGTCGCCCAAGGGTGGAATCGAGCCTGGGTTCCTGGCGCTGTGAGGCAGCAGTGCTAACCACCGAGCCAACGCGCCACCCTAGTTGAATTTGTGACAGTGCAAAACCCCTTTAAAATGGACCCGAGCACTCCATTAATATTTGCCTTCTGACAATGCAGCTCTTCCTCAGTACTGACTCTCCAACAGTGCAGCACTCCCCTAAATACTGTCAGAGAGTCAATACTAAGAGAATGCTGCGCTGTTAGAGATAATACTGAGGGGAGCTGCACTATCAGAGGTTCAGTCCTAAAGGTATGCTGCACTGTGGGAGGGTCAGTCAAGCGGGAATTCTGCACTGCCGGAGGGTCAACAATGAAGAAGAGCTGCGCTGTCAATGTAATACGGTCAGAACTTAATCAGTGCGTCATGATCAAGGGGTCAATACTGAGCCAGTGTCTCATTGTAAGGTGTTCAGAATTGAGTCAGTCCTGTGGTAGTGCAGCACTCTCAGAGAGTCAGTACTGAGGGAGAGCATCATTATCAGTGGGTCAGTACTGGGTGTGTGCCTTGTTGTAAGTGGATCACGTCTGAGGCAGTATGTCATTGTTGAATAGTCAGTCCAGAGAGAGTACTTTATTGTCAGATATTCAATGCTGAGGCAGTGCCACCTTCCCCGTCAGTATTGAGGTAATGCCTCATTGTAAGGAGGTCAGAATTGAGTGAGTGGCAGACATTTACAGGGTCAGTACTGAGGCAGTGCAGAACCGTCAGAGGGTCAGTACTTGAGGAGAACCCCATTATCAGAAGGTCAATACTCATGGAGTGTCACATTGTCAATGGTTCAGTACTGAGGAATCACGTCATTATCAGAGGGTCAGTCCTGAGGCAGTGCCTCATTGTCAGAAGGTCGGTGCTGAGGCAGTGCCACATTCTCAGAGGGTCAATATTAAGGTTTAGAATTGAGGGAGTTCTATATGATTATGTTTTTCGGACAATGAGGCACTCCCTCGGGAATGAGACTCTGACAATAAGGCACTTTCTCAGTTCTGGATCTCTGACAAGGAAGCACTCCGCAGTGCTCACCCTGTAACAGTGCTTCAATACCTCAGTATGGATCCTCTGTCAATGAGGCACTCGCTGAGTACTGACCCTCTGATAGAGCTGCAATAGCTTACGACTGACTTTCTAATCATGTGCCTCCTGCCCCATTTCTAAATCTATTACATTGAGGCACTGCCTCAGAAATGACCCACTGGCTATAAGGCAGTCCCTCAGTACTGACCCGCTGGTCATGAGGCTGTCCCTCAGTAATGACCCTCTAATTGTGAGGCACTCCCTTAATTCTGACGCTCTCAGGCACTACCTCAGTATTGACCCACTGATATCGAGGCACTGCCTCAGAATTGACATGCTGACAATGGGGCACTTGCTCAGGACAGACCCTCTGATAGAGCTGCAGGTTTGATATGAGGGCAGTGCTGCACAGAGAGCAGGTCAGAATTAAGGGAGTGCCGCACTGTCAGTGGACCAATATTATGGGAGTGCCACGCTGTCAGAGGGTCACTATTAATGGAGTGCTGCACTTTTGGTGAGTGAGTACTGAGGCAGTGCAGCACTGTAAAGGGTCAGTAATTAGAGAATGCTCCATTTTCAGAGATTTAGTACAGAAGAAGTGCTTAATCAGAGAGTTATTTCCGAGGGAGTGCTGCATTGTCAGGGTTTCCCACTGAGGGAGTATCACACAATCAGAGGTCCAATATTAAGGAAATAGTGCACTGTTGTTGGGTTGAGATAAGGGAGTTTTGCACTGGCAGATGGTTAATGATGTGGGAGTGCTGAAATATCAACAGAATCCGTCCTGAGAGAGTGCTGCACGTTCAGAGAGTTGGTCCTGAGAGAGTGCTATAATGTCAGTATTACTGGATTGCTGCACTATCAGCGTATCAATGTCAGACGGTCAGCACTGAGGGAATGCTACACTGTTGGAGGGCCAATATTGAGTGTGCGCGACACTCAGAGGATCATTTTGTTGGAGTTCTGCACTGTCAGTAGTTCAGTTGTAAGGCAATGCCACACTGGTAGTGGGTTAATATTAAGGGAGTGCTGCACTGTCAGAGGGCTAAATGTGAGGGAGAGCTTTCCTTTGCGGGGGGTGGGGGTGGGGTAATACAGAAATAGAACCGCCCGTCAGGGGATCAATATTAGTGTTGTAGAGTCAGTACAGAGGGAGTGCTGCACTGTCGGAGGGTCAATAAGAAGCATGTTGCTACACCATCAAGGAGTCAATGATGACAGAATGCTGCACTGTCAGAAGATCACTAGTGAGGGAAAACTGCATTGTCAGAGTATCTTCATCAAGGAAGTGCCACGCTGTCGGAAGACCATTATTAAGGGAGTGCTGCACTGTCACAGGGTCAATATTAGGGGTGTGCTGCACTAACAGAGGGTCAGTGATGATTTAGTGCTGAACTGTTGCAGAGCCAGTACTGAGAGAATCCTGCGTTGTTACAATGTCATCATTGAGGTAGTGCTGCACTGTTGAAGGGCCGATATTAAGGGATTGTGACACTATCGGAGTGTCATTATTAAAGGTGTGCCACAGTATCAAAGAGTGAGTAATGAGGGAGTGCTGCACTGTCGGAGTGTCAGCACTGAGGTGGTCTGCACTGTCAGATGGCCAATATTAATGCAGTGCTTCACTTTCAGGGATTTGATATTAGGGGAGTGCTGCACTGTGAGCTGGTCAATATTAAGGGAATGCTGAAACTGTCAGTGGGTTGATGCTAAAGGTGTGCAACACTGTTGCAGGGAGTGACGTACTATCAGAGTGTCATCACTGAGGGAGTTCCACACTGACAGAGGGTTAATATTAAGGGTGTACTGCAGTATCACGATTGATGGTATGCTGCACTGGGGGTCAGTATTGAGGGAATGCTCCATTGTTGGAGGATCAGTACTGAGGGAGTGCTGGACTGTCACAGGGCCAATACTAAGAGGGTGCTGTGCTGTCAGAAGGTCAATAGTAAAGGAGCACTGCGCCATCAGAGGGACCGCACTGAGGGAGTGCAGCTGCTGCGAAGATCACTACAAAGGATATGGCATACTGTGAGAGGTCCATTTTGTGGGCATTGATGAACTGAGGTGATCCCCCCCTCCCTTAGTGCTGACCCCCCGAGTGCTGACCATCCTCAGTGCGCCACTTCCTCAATACTGACCCACTCAGTGCGCCACTTCCTCAATACTGACTCTCGGACAGTCTCACAGCACTGACCCTCCAACAGTGCAGTACACCCTCACAGCTGACACCCCTCAGTGAAGCACTCCTTCAGTGCTGACACCCCTCAATACAGCAACCCCTCAGTGCTGACCACGCTCACTGCAGCACTCCGTCATGCAGCACTCCCTCGGTGCTGACCTCACTCAGCGCAGCACTCCCTCAGTACTTACCCCATCACTGCTGACCTCCCTTCAGTGCTGGACACCCTCAGTGCAGCACTCGCTCTGTGCTGGCCCCCTTCAGCGCTGACACCTCTCAGTGCTGACCCCACTCTGTGCAGCACTCCCTCAGTGTTGACCCCACTCTGTGCAGCACTCCCTCAGTACATACCCCGTCAGTGCTGACCTCCTTTCAGTGCTCGCTGCCCTAAGTGCTGCAGTCCGTCAGGGCTGACCCGCTTCAGTGCTGACCCCGCTCAGTGCAGCACGCCCTCAGCGGTGACCCCACTCAATGCTGACCCCCCCCTCAGTGATGACCAACTTCAGTGCAGCACTCCCTCAGTGCTGAATCTCCTCACTGAAGCACTCCTTCAGTGCTGATACCCTCAGTGCAGCACTCCCTCAGTGCAGCATAGCCTCACAGTTGACACCCCTCAGTGATGACCCGACGCAGAGCAGCAGGCCCTCAATGCAACACCTTCAGTGCTGACCTCCCTTCAGTGCTGACCACCTTCAGTGCTGACCCCCCTCAGTGCAGAACTCCCTCAGTGCTGACCCCCGCTCAGTGCAGCACTCCCTCAGTAATGCCCCCCCCGCCCCCTCAGTATAAGCACTGGCCTTCCAACAGTGCCATGCAACCCTCACGGCTGCCAGCACTCAGTGAAACTCTCCCTCAGTGCTGACGCCCCTCAGTGTTAACCTCCCATCAGGGCAGCATTCGCACAGTGCAGCACTCTCTCAGTGCTGACGTCGCCTCAGTGCTGACGACCCCACAGTGCTGACGCCCCCACAGTGCTGCACTCCATCAGTACTCACTCCGTCAGTGGTGACCTCCCTTCAGTGCTGGCCGGCTCCAGTGCAGCACTCCCTCACTGCTGATCCCCCTCCGTACAACACTCCCTCAGTGCACCACGTCCTCACTACTGACCTCCCTTCAGTGCTGACCACCTTCAGTGCTGACACCTCTAAGTGCTGACCGCAATCTGTCCAGCAATACCTCAGTGCTGACCCCGCTCAGTGCTGACCCCTCTCAGTGAAGCACTCCCTCAGTGCTATCCTCCCTTCAGTGCTGACCGACCTCAGTGCAGCAGTTCCTCACTACTGACCCCGTCAACGCTGATCTCCCTTCAGTGCTGACCACCTTCAATGCTGACCCCTCCAAGTGCTGAACCCACTCTATTCAGCACTACCTCAGTGCTGGCCCCTTTCAGTGCAGCCCTCCCTCAGTGCAGCCCTCCCTCAGTGCAGCACTCCCTTGGTGCTGAACCCCTCAGTGCTGAGCCGCCTCAGTGCAGCACTCCCTCACTGCAGCACTCCCTCACTGCAGCACTCCCTCTTTGCTGACGCCATTTGTGCAGCACTCTCTCGGTGAAGCACTTCCTCAGTGCAGCACTCCCTCAGGACTGACTCAGTCAGTGCTGACACCGCTCAGTGCAGCAAATCCCTCAGTGTCAACCACCGTCAGTGCTACCCTGCCTCAGTGCAGCATTTCCTCACTGCTGACATCCCTCAGACAGTGTCACAGCACTGTCCCTCCAACAGTGCAATGCACCCTCACAGCTGACACCCCACAGTGAAGCACTCCCTCAGTGATGACCCCACACAGAGCAGCACTCCCTCAGTGCAGCATTCTCTCAGTACTGATCCCTTCAATGCCGACCTCCCTTCAGTGCTGACCCCCATCAGTTCTAACATCCCTCAGTGCAGCACTCCCTCAGTGCTGACGCCTGCCCTCAGTGCAGCGCTCCCTTGGTGCTGAACCCCTCTCAGTGCAGCACTCCCTCAATGCTGTCGCCCCCTCAGTGCAGCACTTCGCCAGTGCAGAACTCCCTTAGTGATGACCCCACTCTGCAGTACTCCATCAGCGTGCCCCACTTACTAAATACTGACCCTCGGACAGTCTCACAGCACTAACCCTCCAATAGTATTGTATTCCCTAACGGCTGACACCCCTCAGTGAAGCCCTCCCTTCAGTGCTGACACCACCCCTCAGTGCTGACCACCTCTCAGGCGTGACACCCCACAAGTGCCGCACTCCCTCAGTGCAGCACCCACTCAGTGCTGGAACCCCAACAGTGCTGGACCCCCCCACAGAGCTGGACCCCCCCTCAGTGCAGCACTCCCTCAGTGCTAACCTCCCTTCAGGGCTGGTCGCCCTCAGTCCAGCGCTCCCTCATTGCTGATCCCGCTCTGTGCAGCATTCTTCAGTGCTGACCCTCTTCAGTGCTAAACCCCTCAGTTCTGCCGCCCCCTCAGTGCTGCCCCCGTCTCCTCAGTGAAGCACTCCCTCAGTGCAGCACTCCCTCAGTGCTGTCCCTCTACTGTGCAGCAGCTTCTCAGAGCAGCACTCTCTCAGTGCTAGCACTCAGTGCTGACGGTCCCTCAGTGCAGCACACCCTCAGTGCTGATCCACATCTGTCCAGCGCTCCCTCAGTGCTGACCCCCCTCAGTGCAGCAAATCCCTCATTGCCGCCCTCCCTCAGTGCCGCCCTGTTTCAGTGCAGCATTCCAACAGTGCTGACATCCCTCCGACAGTCTCACAGCACTGACCCTCCCACAGACCCTCACAGCTGACACCCCACAGTGAAGCACTCCCTCAGTGATGACCCCATACAGAGCAGCACTCCCTCCGTGCAGCATTCCCTCAGTACTGATCTCTTCAGTGCTGACCTCCCTTCAGTGCTGACCGCCCCAGACTGCTGAATCCCATCAGTGCTGACACCCCTCAGTGCAGCACTCCCTCAGTGCTGACGCCTGTCCTCAGTGCAGCACTCCCTTGGTGCTGAATCCATCTCAGTGGAACACTCCCTCAGTACTGTCGCCCCCTCAGTTCAGCACTCCCTCAGGACTCACCCCATCAGTGCTGACATCCCTTCAGTGCTGGCCGGCTTCAATGCAGCACTGCCTCAGTGCTGACCCTCTTCTGTAATAACCCCCTCAGTGCTGCCCCCTCCCCTCAGTGCTGAACCCCCCCCGTCAGTGAAGCACTCCCTCAGTGCAGCACTCTCTCAGTGCTAACCTCCCTGCAGTGCTGGCCGCCCTCAGTGTAGCACTCCCTCAGTGCTGATCCCCCTGAGTGCAGCAGTGCCTCAGTGCCTACCCTCGTCTGTGCAGAACTCTCTCAGTGCTGACCCCGCTCAATGCTGAACTCCCTTCAGTGCTGGCCGTCTTCAGTGCTGATCCCCCTCTGTACCTCACTCCCTCAGTGCACCACATCCTCACTACTTACCCCGTCAGTGCTGACATCCCGTCAGTGCTGACCTCCCTTCAGTGCTGACCACTCTTCAGTGCTGACCACCTTCAGTTCTGACCCCTCGAAGTGCTGACCCCACTCTGTCCAGCACTACCTCCATGATGACACCGCCCCCCCCCCCCGCCGCTTTGTTCTGCACGCCCTCAGTTCAACCCTCCCTCAGCGCTGCACTCCTTCAGGGCAGCACTCCCTTGGTGATGACCCCCTGAGTACGGAGCCGCCTCAGTGCAGCCCTCCCTCAGTGCAGCTCTCCCTCAGTGCAGCACTCCCTCAGTGCTGACGCCCCCTCAGTGCTGACGCGCCCTCAGTTCTGCAATCTCTCAGTGTCGCACTCCCTCAGTACTGACCCATTCAGTGCTGACCTCCCTTCAATGCTGGCCGCCCTCTGTACAGCACTCCCTCACTACTGACCCCTATGTACAGCAATCCCTCAGTGCTGACACCCCTCAGTGCAGCGCTCCCTCAGTGTCGCACTCCCTCAGTACTGATCCCATCAGTGCTGACCATCCTTGAGTGCTAACAACTTCAGTGCTGACCCTTCTGACTGCTGACCCCCTTCTGTACAGCAATACTTCAGGGCTGACCACCCTCTCTGCAACAATCCCTCAGTGTTGACCCATCTCAGTGCAGCACTCCCTCAGTCCTGACAAAACTCATTATGCCACTTCCTCAATACTGACCTTCGGACAGTCTCACAGCACTGTCCCTCCAACAGTGCAATGCACCCTCACAGCTGACACTCCACACTGAAGCATTCCCTCAGTGATGACCCCACACAGAACAGCACTCCCTCAATGCAGCATTCCCTCAGTGCAGCAAACCCAGAGTGCAGCCCTCCCTCTGTGCTGCCCTGCCTCAGTGAAGCATTCCAACAGTGCTGACATCCCTCAGACAGTCTCACAGCACTTCCCCTCCCACAGACCCTCACAGCTGACACCCCACAGTGAAGCACTCCCTCAGTAATGACCCGATACAGAGCAGCACTCCCTCAGTGCAGCATTCCCTCAGTACTGATCCTTCAGTGCTGACCTCCCTTCAGTGCTGACTTCCCTTCAGTGCCGACCCCCATCAGTGCTGACACCCCTCAGTGCAGCACTCCCTCAGTGCTGACGCCTGCCCTCAGTGCAGCACTCCCTTGGTGCTGAACCCCTCTCAGTGGAGCACTCCCTCAGTGCTGTCGTTCCCGCAGTGCAGCACTCCCTCAGTGCAGCACTCCCTCAGTGCTTATTCCCTTATTTGCTGTTCGCCCTCAGTGCAGCACTCCCTCAGTGCAGCACTCCCTTGGTGCTGAACCCTCTCAGTCGATTACTCCCTCAGTGCTGTCGCCCCCTCAGTGCTGCACTCCCTCAGTGCAGCACTTCGCCAGGGCCGAACTCCCTTAGTGATGACCACACTCTGCAGTACTCCATCAGCGCTGAACCCTCTCAGTGCCCCACTTCCTCAACACTGACCCTCGGACAGTCTCACAGCACTAACCCTCCAACAGTGTCGTACTCCCTCACGGCTGACACCCCTCAGTGAAGCCCTCCCTTCATTGCTGACACCACCCCTCAGTGCTGACCACCTCTCAGGTCTGACCCCACCCTACAAGTGCAGCGCTCCCTCAGTGCAGAAACCCCTCAGTGCAGAACCCCCCAACAGTGCTGGACCTCCCTCAGTGCAGCACTCCCTCAGTGCAGCACTCTCTCAGTGCTAACCTCCATTCAGTGTTGGTCGCCCTCAGTCTTGGACCCCCACTCAGTGCTGGTCCCGCCTCAGTGAAGCACTCCCTCCGTGCTAACCTCCCTTATGTGCTGGCCGCCCTCAGTGCAGCACTCCCTCAGTGCTGACCCCCTGCT
>NW_025968738.1:0-4662 GCF_021869965.1 Rhincodon typus | reverse complement strand
CACTCCCTCAGTGCTGTCTCCTCTGTACAGCACTCCCTCAGTGCTGATCCCGCCCTCTGCAGCACTCCCTCAGTGCTGACCCAACTCAGTGCTGACCCCGCTCAGTGCTGACCCCAAACTGTGCAGCACTACCTCAGTGCTGCCCCCCACACCGTGCTGCACCCCACTCAGTGAAGCACTCCCTCAGTGCTGACCTCCCATCATTGCTGGCCGGCTTCTGTGCAGCACTCCCTCAGTGTTGATCCACATCTGTGAAGCACTCCCACAGTGCTGAGCCCACTCAGTGCTGACCCCCCTCAGTGCTGACTTCCCTCAGTGCCGCACTCCCTCTGCGCAGCTCCAGCTCAGTGCAGCACTCCCACCGTGCAGCACTCCCTCCGTGCAGTAGTCTTTCAGTGCTGACCCCACTCAGTGCTGAACCTGGTCAGTGCCACACTTCCTCAGTGCTGACCTCCCTCACTGCTGACCTCACTCAGTGATGACTCCCTCAGTGCTAACGTCCCTGTGTACAGACCCTCTTCAGTGCTGATCCCCATCAGTGCTGACCCCCCTCAGTGCAGCAACTCCCTCAGTGCAGCCCTCCCTCAGGGCAGCCCTCCCTCAGTGCAGCCCTCCCGCAGTGCCACCCTCCCTCAGTGCTGCCCTCCCTCAGTGCCGACCTCCGTCAGATTCGCCCTGCCTCAGTGCAGCATTCCATCAGTGCTGACATCCCTCAGACAGTCTCACAGCACTGACCCTCCCACAGACCCTCACAGCTGACACCCCACAGTGAAGCACTCCCTCTGTGTTGACCCGAATCAGAGCAGCACTCCCTCAGTGCAGCATTCCCTCGGTACTGATCCCTTCAGTGCTGACCTCCCTTCAGTGCTGACTCCAAACATGGCTGTCGCCCCCTCAGTGCAGCACTCCCTCAGTGCAGCACTCCCTCAGTGCTTATTTCCTTATTTGCTGTTCACCCTCAGTGCAGCACTCCCTCAGTGCTGATGATCCCACAGTGCAGCACTCCCTGAGTGCTGACGCCCCCACAGTGCAGCACTCCCTCAGGACTCACCCCATCAGTGCTGACCTCCCTTCAGAGCTGTCCGGCTTCAATACAGCACTCCCTCAGTGCTGACCCTCTTCAGTAATAACCCCTTCAGTGCTGCCCCCCTCCCTTCAGTGCTGGATCCCCCGTCAGTGAAGCACTCCCTCAGTGCAGCACTCCCTCCGTGCTAAACTCCCTTCAGTGCTGGCCGCCCTCAGTGCAGCACTCCCTAAGTGCTGACCCCACTGAGTGCAACAGTGCCTCAGTGCTGACCCCGGTCTGCGCAGCACTCTCTCAGTGCGGACCCCGCTCACTGCTGACCTCCCTTCAGTGCTGGCTGGCTTCAGTGCTGATCCCCCTCTGTCCAGCACTCCCTCAGTGCACCACTACTGAGTCCGTCAGTGCTGACCTCCCTTCAGAGCCGACCTTTCTTCAGTGCTGACCACCTTCAGTGCTGACCTCTCGAAGTGCTGACCCCAGTCGGTCCAGCACTACCTCAATGCTGATCGCCCCCCGCTCTGTGCTGCACGCCCTCAGTGCAGCCTTCCTTCAGTGCTGCACTCCCTCAGTGCAGCACTCCCTTGGTGATGACCCCCTCAGTACTGAGCAGCCTTAGTGCAGACCTCCCTCAATGCAGCCCTCCCTCAGTGCAGCTCTCCCTCATTGCAGCACTACCTCAGTGCTGACGCCCCCTCAGTGCTGAAGCGCCCTCAGTGCGGCAATCCCCCAGTGTCGCACTCCCTCAGTACTGAGCCATTCAGTGCTCACCTCCCTTCAATGCTGGCCGCCCTCTGTACAGCACTCCCTCAGTGCTGACCCCTCTGTACAGCACTCCCTCAGTGTTACACCCCTCAGTGTAGCACTCTTTCAGTGTAGCACTACCTCAGGACTGACCCCATCAGTGCTGACCACACTTGATTGCTGACCACCTTCAGTGCTGACCCTTCTGACTGCTGACCCCATTCTGTACTATTTCAGGGCTGACCACCCAACTCTGCAACACTCCCTCAGTGCTGACCCGCCTCAGTGCTGACCCCACTCAGTGCTGACAAGCCTCAGTGCTGACCCATCTCATTGCAGGACTCCCTCAGTTCTGTCCCCGACAGTGGTGACTTCCCTTCAGTGCTGACTTCCCTTCAGTGCTGACTGACCTCAGCGTGCCACTTCCTCAATACTGTCCTTCGGACAGTCTCACAGCAGTTCCCTCCAACAGTGCAATGCACCCTCACAGCTGATAACCCGCAGTGAAGCACCCCCTCAGTGCTGACTCCCCTCAGTGCAGCACTCCCTCAGTGCAGCACTCCCTCATTGCTGACCCCGCTCAATGCTGACCATCCTCAGTGCACAACTTCCTCGATACTGTCCGACTCAGTGCGCCACTTCGTCAATACTGACCCTCCCATAGTCTCACAGCACTGACCATCCAACAGTGCTGTACACCCTCACAGCTGACACCCTCAGTGAAGCACACGCATAGTGCTGACAGCCCTCATTGCAGCAGCCCCTCATTGCAGCACTCCCTCAGTGCTGACCTTACTCATTGCAGCACTGCCTCAGTACTTACCCCATCAGTGCTGACCTCCCTTCAGTGCTGGACGCCCTCAGTGCAGCACTCCCTCTGTGCTGATCCTCTTCAGTGCTGACCCCTCTCAGTGTTGACCCCACTCTGTGCAACACTCCCTCAGTATTGACCCACCACTGTGCAGCACTCCCTCAGTACCAAACCGTCAGTGCTGACCTCCCTTCAGTGCGAGCCGCCCTCAGCACTGCACTCCCTCAGTGCTGACCCCGCTCAGTGCAGCACTCCCTCAGTGCAGCATTCCCTCAGTGCAGAACCCTACTCAGTGCTCACCCGCCTCAGTACAGCACTCCTTCAGTGCTGACAACCCTCAGTGCTGACCCCACTCAGTGCAGCACTCCCTCAGTGCAGCAATTCCTCAGTGCTGAATCCCCTCAGAGCTGACACCCTTCAGTGCTGACGCCCCTCAGTGCTGACGCCCCATCTTTGCAGCACCCACTCAATGCAGCACTCCCGCAGTGCAGCACTCTCTCAGTGCTGACCCGCTCAGTGCTGGCCCCCCATCAGTACTGACCCCCCATCAGTGTTGACACCCCTCAGTGCAGCACTCCCTCAATGCTGACCCCGCTCTGTGCAGCACTCCCTCAGTGCTGACCTTCTTTCCGTGCTGGCCGCCCTCAGTGCAGCACTCCGTCTTTGCTGACCCCCTGCAGTGCAGCAGCCTCTCAGAGCAGCACTCCCTCAGTGCTGACTCCCCATCATTGCAGCACTCCCTCAGTGTTGACGGACATCTATGCAGCACTCCCTCAGTGCTGACCCCCCAGTGCTGACCCCACTCAGTAAAGCACCCGCTCAGTGCAGCATTCTCGCAGTGCAGTACTCCTTCAGTGCAGCACTCCACCAGTGCAGAACTTTCTCAGTGCTTACTCCCCTCAGTGCTGACCTCTCTCAATGCTGACTTCCCTGAGTGCTGACCTCCCTCAGTACTGACCCCCCCGATCAGTACTGGACACCATCAGTGCTGACGCCGCTTTGTGCAGCACTCCCTCAGTGCTGACCCCCCTCAGTGCTGACCCCCCATCAGTGCTGAACCCCCTCAGTGTGACCCCCCTCAGTTCAGCACCCGCTCAGTGCAGCACCCACTCCGTGCAGCACCCGCTGCGTGCAGCACTCCCTTCTTGCAGCACCCCGTCAGTGCAGCACTCCTCAGTGCAGCACTCCCTCAGTGCTGACCGCACTTAATGCAGCACTCCCTCATTGCTGATTTCCCACCGTGCAGCACCCACTCAGTGCAGCACCCCCTCCGTGCAGCACCCGCTCCGTGCAGCACCCCCTCAGTGCAGCACTCCCTCAGTACTGACCCCACTCTGTGCTGACGCCCCTCAGTGCAGGACCACCGCAGTGCTGACCCCACTCTGTGCAGCACTCCCTCAGTGCTGACCACCCTCACTGTGACCGCCCTCAATGCACCACACCCTCAATGCTGACCCGCTTAATGCTGACCACCCCCCACCTCACTTCAGCACTCCCTAATCATCTGATAGTGCATCACTCCCTTTATACGAACCCTCGGATGCATCAGCACTACTTTAGTACTCACCCTCCAACAAGATAATTTCAGAGAGATATGCTCCCATCAAATTGACCCTCTGAGACTGGAGCATTTACTTAATATTGACACCTTCACAGGGCAGCACTCCTTTAATATAGACCCTCTGACAGGGCGGCTCCCTTCCAGAACAGGCTTTTCCACAGCGCAGCACTCTCTCATCATTGACCCTCTGACAGTGCAGCACTCTCTTAATATTGAATTTGTGACAGTGCACAACTCCATTAAAATTGACCCGAGTACTCCATTAATATTTGCCCTCTGACAGTGCAGCTCTTCCTCAGTCCTGACTCTCTGACAGCGCAGCACTCCCCTAAATACTGTCAGAGGGTCAATACTGAGAGAATGCTGCACTGTCAGAGTCAGCTTCCCGCAGTACCATCAGAAATTCAGTATTAAAGGGATGCCGCACTGTGAGTGGGTCAGTGTTAGTGAATTCTGCACTGCGACAGGGTCAACAATGAGGAAGAACTGCACTGTCAATGTAACAGGGTCAGAATTGAGTGAGTG
>NW_025968737.1:18165-21000 GCF_021869965.1 Rhincodon typus | reverse complement strand
ATGAAGTTTGGGTCTCTACTCTTGAGGGGTGTTTTGTTGGCATTATTAAGACCATCTCGGGGTCGACTGGAGGGAGAAGTAGTTTCGCTGCTTGGACAGTTAGAATATGTGGAAGAGGGAAAGGCGACTGTGGGAATGACAAGGATGGAATACTTAGGGAAGTAGTACTAGACCCAACATAAAGGGTTAGCATGTTTCCTGCACGTGTCTGAGCTGGGAACAACAGGATAAGGATTATTGGAATTCCCACCATACACTGCATACTCCTTGGAAGTGGCATTGTGCTCCTTAGTGAGGTAAGGCCCCAGGGAAATCACAAGTGGGAGAAGTACAATCGGACATTGAAGATACTGCAAGAAGTGCTAAACTTGGTGCCCCTGAAGCTACATATGCACCCTACGCTGGAGAACAGGTACAGTGAGTGGGTAATCCTATGGACTAGGGGATGGGCCGGGATTCCGGAATCTCCGTGAGGAAATTGCCGAGTGGGACCTCTGGAGACCTGCTGCCACACACTCCGATTACACTCAGCTGTAGTGGTGGCAATAGCACATGGCATTATTGGATATTGATGCTGAAACTCACGAGGACATGGACTTCTCTGAGATAGAAATAAATCAAAACATGCCTGACAGTAGCTGGTGCTGTTATCTTGCAAAGCCTTGAGAATGTAGCTGACAGCATGTTCCCCCACTATTCCCACCCCTGTGTAGTGAGACAAAGCGAGTGTGTAGTGTCAGCCAGAGGTGGACAAAGGAGTAGTACCCCTCGGCACAGTTAGGGAAGACACCAACAAATCCCTTTCCCACAGAGAATTAAAGAAGCTGAGTGTGAGAATTGGAATGTTTTCGTAGAGAGAATTCCCAAGGAGACCATCCCATACTTTCGACTGAAGTCTGTACAAAAATAAGGAGTTGTCTCAAAAGCATCGTAAGTTCATGACTTTCAAATCTTATTCCATTGAAAATTATTTAAAAAATATTTTTGTAAGCTGCTGTAGAAATGATGTTGTGGAAAAAATGGTTTAGCTTGTTCTCAAAACACAGTTGAACCTTTTCGGATGATTTCCAATTTGAACTCCAAATTTGGAATGAGAAATATTTTTGGTCCGTATACCTTGTATTCCTTTTTGAAGGTGGTCATAAAAGAAAGATCTAGAAAATGTTTTCTTTGAGACAACAGACATTCAAAATGTCCATTGGAGATTATTAAAAGATTTTCTGATGGTTATTTAAACTGAGAATCTGAAAGTATGACATGACGTTACCTGATGGTTTGTCTCTTCCTCTTCTGAGACCAGCAGAGTTAACTCTTTCTGCGGGCAGTTTAAATCTTATCCCATAGCTTGTGTGTGATGGCATTTGAGATTCTGGGTATTATTAACCTACTGGATTTCGTCAAGTGAATTTCATTTTTAGTTTCTGTACAGATTTCAAGACACAGCGAAGAAGCTGCAAGTCCTGTGGAGGCAAAGTCTTAGAAATCAGAAGAGCCCTAATCTGACTAAAATCACGAGAACCCACAATATATTTGATTTGATTTATTTATTGTCACATGCTTCTTGTTAAAAAATACAGTGACAGATGTTATTTAGTGTCACCACTTTCTGACGCCATCTTAAACCACAAAATAAACCAAAACATAGAATATTGGGCATGAAAATGAAGAAATAAAGAAATTGTCCAACTTTAGAGTCCTTCTTAAGTGCTCTGCCATGGGCCATGGGTCTGGTGGCCAGGTACAAGTCTCCTTCGCTACTGCTGGAATGAAAGTTGCCACTCTTCAGCACCATCTTGCCTCCACTGATGTCCTCAGCACTATGAGTCTTCGCTGGACCTCACCAATGCAGATGCCACCGATGCCGATGGGTACTGTACCAGCCCAATCTCAACCCTGCCACCATCAGTCGGCTTCTGGCTCACCTCACCAACGTAGGTGATTCAGATGCGGCTGGGATGCATGATAAACCAAAACATGCCTCCACCACTGCCCCCATGAATGTGTGCAAGACTTGGAAGCTGCTGGGAACCCAAACTCACCTCCAATGCAGTCGACATGGATCCACGGAGCTGGGCCTAATCGAGTCTGCATTGCTGGGCCCACTTGAGTCTGTGCTGCTGGGCCCACTCGAGTCTGTGCTGCAGGACCCTCTCGAGTCTGCGCTGCTGTGCCCACTTGAGTCTGCGCTGCTGCGACCACTGGAGTCTGTGCTGCTGGGCCCACTCGAGTCCGCGCTGCGGGCCCCACTCGAGTCCGTGCTGCTGGGCCCACTCGAGTCCGCGCTGCTGGCCCCACTCGAGTCTGCGCTGCTGGGACCACTCGCGTCTGTGCTGCTGTCCCCACTTGAGTCTGCGCTGCTGGGACCACTGGAGTCTGTGCTGCTGGCCACACTCGCGTCAGCGCTGCTGGCCCCATTCGTGTCTGCGCTGCTGGGACCACTCGCGTCTGCGCTGCTGGGCCTACTCGAGTCTGCGCTGGTGGGCCGACTCGAGTCTGCACTGCTGCGCCCACTTGAGTCTGTGGTGCAGGGCTTACTGTGCCCGTGCTGCTGGGTCCACTCGAGGCTGCGTTGCTGTGCCCACTCGAGTCTGTGCTGCTGGGACCACTGGAGTCTGTGCTGCTGGCCCCACTCGAGTCTGCACTGCTGGGTCCACTCGAGTCTGCGCTGGTGGGCCCACTCGAGTCTGCGCTGCTGTGCCTACTCGAGTCTGCGTTGCTGGGACCACTCGAGTCTGCGCTGCTGGGCTTACTCGAGTCTGTGCTGCTGGGCCTACTGGTGTCCGTGCTACTGGGTTTACTCAAGTCTGTGCTGCTGGGCCTACTGGTGTCCGTGCT
>NW_025968737.1:0-3165 GCF_021869965.1 Rhincodon typus | reverse complement strand
GGGGGGAGAGATCGAGCCTGGTGTAGAGGGGGGAGAGATCGAGCCTGGTGTACCGGTGGGGGAGAGATCGAGCCAGGTGTAGAGGGGGGAGAGATCGAGCATGGTGTACCGGTGGGGGAGAGATCGAGCTAGGTGTGGAGGGGGGAGATATCAAGCCTGGTGTGGGGGGTGGAGAGATTGAGCCCTCGTAGTGAATGCCCAGTGTGGAGTGTTTGCATGCCCATGGTTAAAGATGGAGCATACTGCTGAACTTTTAAGTTATTTTATTTATTTTCCTGCTTTAAACTAAGAGGAACTGTAATGTTGAACTTTGAACATTTTATGGTTTGATTCCACCCTCGGGCTGTCTGTGTGGAATTTGCACATTCTCCCCGTGTCTGCGTGGGTTTCCTCCGGGTGCTCCGGTTTCCTCCCACAGTCCAAAGATGTGCAGGTTAGGGTGGATTGGCCATGCTAAATTGCCCATAGTGTTCAGGGATGTTTAGATTAGTTGGGTTATAGGGGGTTGGGTCTGGGTGGGGTGTTCTGAGGGTCAGTGTGGACTTGTTGGGCCAAAGGGCCTGTTTCCACTCTGTAGGGATTCTATGATTCTATGATTTTAAATCCCAATAGCCAGTTCCAGGTTAGCAGCATCAAGTTTAAAATGAAAAAGGAACTGCAGGTGCTGGAAACACAGAGAATGCTAGAGAAACTCAGCAGGTCTGGCCGCATCGGTGGAGAGAGAAACAGAGTTAACATTTCTTCTAAAATTCTGATGAAAACAACAGCTCTGTTGTTAATGTATACATTTGCTTTTATATAGCACTTTACATGATCACCAGGTACCTCAAAGAGCTTAGCAGCAGATGAAGTAATTTTTTGAAGTATAGCAATTCAACAAACTTAAAGGCCAAATTGTACACAGCAAGATCCCATTAGTTACTGTGATAGTGACCAGATAATCTGCTTCTGTGTTATGGGTTGCAGGATAAATGATAGCCAGGAATAATTCTCCTGTTCTTCTTTCATGGAACATTTTGCCTCCAACCGAGCAAGCTGTTGGGGTCACATCTGAAAGATGCCATCTCTGTGCATAGTGGTACTGGCACTGGAAACATATCCCATATCTGTTGTTTTGAGTAATCCAGAATCTCACGTTAATGTTCTGAGGATGTGGATCCAAATCCCAATGTGGCAGATGCTGAAATGTGAATTCAATCAAAATCTGGGATAAAAACGAGTTTAATGATGACCATGAAATCACTGTCGATTGTTGTAAAAACCCATCTGGTTCACTAATGTCCTTAAAGGAAGTGAAACTGCCATCCTTACCTGGTCTGGATGACATGTGACTCCAGACCCACTCAGCAATGTTCTTGACTCTTAAGTACCTTCTGTGAAATTAGGAATAGACAATAAATGCAGACCAAACCCCCTCAAAATGCATTCAGAAGATAGTCCAGACCCTATCTTTTCCTTATTTTACAGGTAAGTGTAAGGTGTTGCATTCCAGATGTAATTCAATTGGTCAAACTACTTGACCTTAAGCAAAACTATTTTTACACTATAGTTAAAATGTAGACAAAATAAAAAGAAAATAAATGAATGGACTTAACTCTAACTGTATTGAAATGCTTAACAAAATAAAAGATATATTAACTACTGCTAAGTAACTGTTCCAATATGATAAACACACACTTGGCAAAGGCAAATTGAGTAAAATAGATTGTCTCACTTGCAATTCTCTAGTCCAGGAGGCAAAAAACATCAAGATAAAACTCAGAGAGAGAGAGTAGCAGGGACAGATGTACTGTAGCTTTGAAACCCAGCTTCAAGACCCCAGCAACAACTGCCACTGAAAAACTAAAACTAAATATCCTGGTTCTGTGGGAGCTTGACCCCACCCATTCAGGCTGCTTCTATTGTTCCGAATTTTGAAGAAAGGCCAAGGCTTCAGAAGCAGTTTACTTTTGGGGCTTTGGAGCCGACTGCTCATCTCCTCTGTCTTAAAACATTTCTTCAAACAGAAAAAAAGGACAAAATGGTCCTTTAAAAGCCATAATATCATCACATCTAACCAGTGATGCTTTCATACCAAGGACAAATTAAGTAAAGGACTGAGCTATGACTGATCTCCTGTGTATTTCATATTCTCATCCCTCTCTGGTTAAAGACAGCAAGCTGGTTGGACTGCTGCTTTGAGCTGTCCACACTCCTTTTTATGTTCAAACTCAAGATTTGCCAAAATCACTTTGCATTTCTCAAACATATTCTGTATGTCTCAAACCTCTATTGTATGACGCTGTGGTGATTGGAACCAGGTGGACCTCATAAACTATGAGATCCCTGTTTGGGGTTGTCATCCTGGGCCAATCAGGGAGCCCTGGCTGGCCAATGTTAACAGGAGATTTAGATTCTCCATGGTTCAGGGGATTGACTCCAAGCTGCTGGTCACAGCCAGTGTACTGTGCACAACGAAATGAAGGGTGACTTGGTGATGGGATACCGGCCTCTGTGCAGTTACTTCAGTGGTGATGAGAGTGGGATAGTGTATGGCTGAAGAACATTCACTTGCTACAGTCATCTTGGAGTTAGGGTAAACACTCTTGGCATCATACCTTCATTTGGGAAACCTGACTGTTCGATCCTTCTGTCAAAAACTGGGCCCGCTACGCTGAAAGAATGCAATATTTTTTCCAGGCAAATGACGTTGGGGCAGCTGAAAAGCAACAATTCTTTGCAGAACCCCAGCATTTTCAGTTATAAGAGGCTTAACTTTCCTAGAGGCACCAGACACTAAAACCTTCCAAGAGTTGACGTAGTTGGTTAAAGACTTATTACAGAAAATTCATACATAACCTGGCCTCCATCTTGGCACTCTTATACCTGCTATTGAGAAAGGGTCAGCCTTGGAAATGGCTGTATAGCCAAGAAGTAACCTGCAGGGAAGTGAAAAAGCAGCTATCGTCATCTAAGTTGTTGGCCACTACGATCGAAGCATGAGGTGGTGCTGACAATGCCTTCCCATACGGTATCGGGGTAGTGTTGGCTCAGCAGTGGCCCAATGGAGAGGAACGCCCAACAGTGTATGCTTCCCAGACTTTTGCTGATGCTGAATGCAAATATGCCCGGGTAGAGAAGGCAGGTGGTCATTGTTGGCGTGAGGAAGTACCACCAATACCTTTA
>NW_025968736.1:20375-21000 GCF_021869965.1 Rhincodon typus | reverse complement strand
GCCTATGTAAGTGTGTGTGTATGTCTGAGCCTATGTAAGTGTGTGCAAGTGTGTGTGAGTGTGTGAGCCTATTTAAGTGTGTGTATGTGTGTAAGCCTATGTGTGTGTGAGCCTATGTAAGTGTGTGCGCGTGTGTGTGAGCCTATGTAAGTGTGTGTGAGTGTACATGTTTGTATGTGAGTGTGAGTGTGTGTGTGAATGAGTGTGTGAATGAGTCTATGTAAGTGTGTGTGTGTGTGAGCCTATGTAAGTGTGTGTGAGTGAGTGTGTGTGTGTGTGTTTGTGTGAGTGAGCCTATGTAAGTGTGTGTGCAAGTGTGTTTCTGTGAGCGTGAGTGTGTAAGGGGCCAATGAGCAAGTACCTGGACACGAAATTGTTGCTGGGGAGATACAAAGTAACAACGCCTGATTGTGAGCCAGACTCTGACAACCTATTCTGTGTGCTTCTGTTAAACCACATTGACTTCACTGCATTTCTGTTCCAAATCTAGTGCGGTATTCACACTTGCCAAACATTCATCTGTCACCCAGGTGAGCTGCCAACACCTCCAACAATGGAGATAACAAGGTGTAGAGCTGGATGAACACAGCAGGCCAAGCAGCATCAGAGGAGCAGGAAGGCTGAC
>NW_025968736.1:0-375 GCF_021869965.1 Rhincodon typus | reverse complement strand
CCAACCATCACCCCCACCCCCACCCCTACCAACCATCACCCCCACCCCCACCCCTACCAACCATCACCCCCGCCCCTACCAACAATCATCCCCACCCCTACCAACCAACATCCTTACCCCTACCAACCATCACCCCCAACCCCCCCATCACCATCATCTCATCCTACCGCTCTCAAACACCCCCACCCCAACCAACCCTCAGATACTCCATCCCCCACTCCACATCATCCTAGTCCCCCAACACCCCCACATCCCCCCCGCATCCCCCCATTCCCCCACCATGCCCCATCAAATAGCCACCCAATCAGTCCTACCCCAATGACCCCCCCAACCCCACCCACACTCCCTACCCTTCACCCCCTACCCTTTATCCTC
>NW_025968735.1:0-21028 GCF_021869965.1 Rhincodon typus | reverse complement strand
ACATTCGCGCCACACAAATGCCAGGCTATGACCATCACCAATAAGAGACAATCTAACCATCGCCCCTTGACATTCAATGGTGTTACCATCACTGAATCCCCCACTATCAACATCGTGGGTGTTATCATTGACCAGAAACTCAACTGGACTCACCACATTAACACAGTGGCTACAAGAGCAGGCCAGAAACTGGGAATATTGCGGCAAGTAACTCACCTCCTGACTCCTGTCCACCATCTACAAGGCACAAGTCAGGAGTGTGATGGAATGCTCCCCACTTACATGGTCCTGACATGCCCTCCTGCACTCTTCTTTGAACCAGGGTTGATCCCCTGGCTTGATGGTAATGGTTGAGTGGGGGATATGCCGAGCCATGAGGTTACAGATTATGCTGGAGTACAATTCTGCTGTTGTTGATGGCCCACAGCACCTTATGGATGCCCAGTCTTGAGTTGCTAGATCTGTGCGAAGTCTGTCCCATTTAGCACAGCGATAGTGCCTCACAACATGATGGAGGTCGTTCTCAATGTGAAGGCGGGACTTCGTCTCCACAAGGACTGTGCGATGGTCACTCTTACCGGGTAAAAACAAAGAAAATGCCAAATAATTATAGGCAAGTTAATCTCACTTCAGTGATGGGCACATTGTTAGAATCAATCCTGAGAGATGAGTGCAGCCCCAACAACACTCAAGAAGCTTGACACCATCCAGGACAAAGCAGCCTGCTTGATTGGCACTACATCTACAAGCATTCACTCCCTCCACCACCGACGCTCAATAGCAGCAGTGTGTACTATCTAGAAGATGCACTGCAGAAATTCACCAAAGATCCTCAGACAGCACCTTCCACACCCACGACCACTTCCATCTAGAAGGACAAAGGCAGCAGATATATGGCAACACCATCACCTACAAGTTCCTCTCCAAGTCACTCACCATCTTGACTTGGAAATATATCGCCGTTCCTTCACTGTCGCTGGGTCAAAAACTTGGGATTCCCTCCCTCATGGCATTGTGGGTCAACCCACAGCTGGAGGACTGCAGCGGTTCAAAAGGCAGCTCACCACCACGTTCTCATAGACAACTAGGGATGGGCAAGAAATGCTGGCCAGCCAATGATGCCCACATCCCACAAATGAATTTAAAAACCCTTTTTAAACAACAGAACTACATTTGTATTCCAACAGTCCTCTGGCATCTCACCTGTGTCTAGTGAAAATTGGAAAGTAATCCTCAGAGCATCTGCTGTTTCCTTCTTGACCACTTTCAAGATCCTTGGAAACAATCCATATGGCTTTGGCTACTTATCCACTTTCAACGATTCCAACTCCTCTAACACTTTCTCTCTTGCTATGATTATTTTGTCCTATTTTTCTCACTGCTGTTCTTGGAATACTGTATCTGCATCATTCCTTTTCTCTGTGAAAACGGAGATCAAAAATTCATTTGAAATTCTTCCCATGTGCTCTGCATCTTCACCCAAGTTCCCTTCTTTATCTCTGATAGGTCCCACTTTTTCCTTAACTACTCTTTTGCTCTTTATATACTGGTAAAACATCTTTGGGACTTCTTTTAATATTTTTTCATGCCCTCTCTTTGATTTCCTTATTTCTTTTCTATTTGATACCTGTACTTTCTATGCTCCTCTAGGCTATCTGCAGTGTCGAGTCTTTTTATAGCTATAATGTGCTTTTTTTTCTATTTAATCTTCCCCTTTGTTTTTCAAGACAGCCATTGGAGTCTAGATTTGGTAGTATCTTCTTATTTTTGGAGAGAACATGTCTGCTTTGTCTCCCACTGCATTACCATTGATTTAACCTTCAGCAGTCCTTTCTAGTCCACCTCAGTCAAATCATTTTGCAGGTTTGCAAAATTGCACCCCACGCCCCGACCCTGAGTTAAAAGCTTTTACTCCTGATTTATCTCTGTCCTTTTCCATAATAATGCTAAATATAACCAAATTGTGTCACTATCCCTGATATGGTTGCCCATTGCAACTTCACCCACTTGCCCATCTTTATTTCTCAATGCTAAATCCAGAATTGTATCTCCTCTCATTGGGTTTGTCACATATTGTTTAAAAAAAAAAAATCCTGGACACAGTATATGGATTTTTCACCTTCAATGCCCCCTGTCTTGTTTGAAACCCAGTTGACATTGGGATAGTTAAAGTCTTCTACTGTTATTGCCCTCTTATTCGTACAGGCAGAAGTTTGTCTACATACGTGTTCTTCTATCTCTTTGTCATTATTTGGGGGTCTGTAGTATACACCTGGTAGTGTGACTGCCCCTTTGCTTATATCTAAGCTCAACCCATAAAGCCTCATTTGTTAACCCATTTAGTATATTACCCCTTTTTAACTGCAATTAATATTTTTTAATCAATACTGCTACCAGTTCCCTTTTTTATTACCCTCTCTATCCTCCCTGAAAACTTCATATCCAGAGATATTGAGCTGCCAGTTTTGCCTCTCCTTTAGCCAAGTTTCCGTTATTGGCAACAACATCGTGCTGCTATGTACCTATCTGTGCCCTTGGTTCATCTGGTTTGTTTGTAATACTCCTTACATTGAAGTATGAACAGCTCAACCCTGTCAATTTGCTTTGCTGGGTACTTTTTAATCTTTGTTTCTCTTGTCTTTCCAAGTCACTGACTGCATCACCAGTTAATGTTCTACTGAATCTGACCTGTCTAAGCCTATCCTTTGGTTCCCATCCCTCTGCCATACTAGTTTAAAACCTCACCAGTGGAACTAGCAAAAATCCCCTCTGCTTGGACAATCAGCAGTGTAAACAGCACTTACAATGTATTGGTAACCTGCTCTTAAAAAGAGCTCTAATCCCTTCTGCAATTCTTCGTTTTTAAAACAGTCCTTTTCCCACCTCGGTTCACAGTCAAAAGTATGGAAGAGTGAAAAGGTATGGTCTTTACCCTATGTTCTGTTCATTGAGCCATCGGTTAATTTGTTCTTCGTTAGTTGCATGCTTTTTCTCACATTCTCAGTTACATTGTTTTTCTCCTTTCTATTTGGTTGATAATTTGCATTTTCCTTGTTTTAGTATCCTATAATAACTCTTTTTATCTAATTTCAATTTGGTCCCTAATCACATTTCACTAAAATGAAAGTCTTTGAAATGCAGCCATTGCGAAATCTCAATGGAGAAAGCAGAGAGTGGGGTTAAAAGGGTCCTTCTCAGGATGGCAGCTGGTGACAACTGGTTTTTCACAAGGGTCAGTGTTGGGACCACAGCTTTTCACTTTATGATTTAGATGAAGGAACTGAGGGCATTCTGGCTAAGTTTGCAGACGTTACAAAGATAGGTAGAGGGACGGGTAGTATTGAGAATGAGGGGAGGCTGCAGAAGGATTTGGACAGGCTAGGAGAGTGGGCAAAGAAGTGGCAGATGGAGAACTACGTGGGAAAATGTGAGGTCGTGCAATTTGGTAAGAAGAATATAAGCATGGACTATTTTCTGAATGGGGAGAAAATTCAGAAATCTGAAGTGCAAAGAGACTTGGGAGTTCTAGTCCAGGATTCTCTCAAGGTAAACTTGCAGGTTGAGTCAGTAGTCAGGAAGGCAAATGCAACTTTGGCATTTATTTTGAGAAGACTTGAATGTAAAAGCAGGGATGTACTTCTGAGGCTCTATAAGGCTCTGGTCAGGCCACATTTGGAGTATTGTGTGCAGTTTTGAGCTCCATATCTCAGGAAAGATATACTGGCCCTGGAGTGGGTTCAGAGGAGATTCACAAGAATGGTCCCAGGAATGAAAAGCTTAACATATGAGGAACATTTGAGGACTCTTGGGTTTATACTCGATGGAGTTTAGAAGGATGGGGGGGATCTAATTGAAACTTAGAATACTGAATGGCCTGGACAGAGTGGATGTTGGGAAGATGTTTCCATTGGTAGGAGAGTCTAGGACCTGAGGGCACAGCCTTCGAGTAAAGGGAAGACCTTTTAGAATAGAGATAAGGAGAAATGTCTTGAGCCAGAGAGTGGTGAATCTATGGAGGATTCATAGTCCAGGTCATTGAGTATATTTAAGCCAGAGATAGATAGGTTCTTGATTGTCAAGGGGATCTAAGGTTATGGAGAGAAAGTGGGAGAATGGGGCTGAGAAACTTATCAGCCACGATTGAATGGGAGAGCAGACTCGATGGGCTGAATGGCCTAACTTCTGCTCCTTTGTTTTATGGTCTTATGGCTTCTTATTCAGACATGCAGCATAATTCTTGGTCCCCAAGCAAGGGTTTGGATACTCCTTCCATCTTTCCTTTTCCAAAAGTGACCAAGCAAAGTTAGTGTTTGATGGTTTAGAAAATGCAAGAAACAGCAGTACCCAGGAGACACCTTGAATCTTCAGATTAATAAAAATGACATGAAGAAGTCACTTGGTACCAAATCTCCTCTCTCCTTCTTAAATATGTGATGTTTGCCTCTTCTGTGGAGGAATGGCCAAGAGTTTCTAAGAAACCATTCCTTTCTCTTTTTCCTGCACATCATTTTAATTATGGATCACAGTCGATTTGCTAAATTTACAGGAGAGTTTCCAGTGGTATGCAACAGCTACCCTGGCTTCTCTTAAGCAGTTCCCTTTATAACAGTCTCCCCTAGTGTGTAATGGTATCAATGAGGAATAAAGTATTGCAGAACCAATGAGAGAGGTATAAAACAGAACTGAGAAAAATGGCAAGAGATTAGAAACTGAAGTACTAAGTGAGAAATGGTGGGGAAATGTATTGATGGCAATTACATGAAGAATTTATATGTGCATGTCCAAACAACAAATATTTCAGCAGTGCTGTGCCCTAGAGCATCAGTGGGGAAGAAAAATGTGCATTGTTTGGGGGTTGGAAATGGACGGGAAAAGACCCTCCTCATAAGGTGAAGGGTAATGGAAAGCAAACTATTGAGAGTAGAGAAAAAAAAACTAAAGTCAGATGCCTGATGAGGATGGGAAAAAATTAAACTTTTTTCAGCAGAGAGAAACAAACCACTTCTTTGAGAGTGAATGAGAAGAAAGTTACACATAATATGGGGTTTGAAGGCTGAAAATTTATTGACATGAATGAAATGAAGCAGACATGCTAAGATAGAATTACCTTCATGCCCACTTTCCATTCCATCAGATTATTCTCCAACATTTTTGCAAACTTCAGCACGATGACAGAACATTTACCACTTTCCTAACCCTTCCCTTTAGCACTCACTACTATGTCATCTTGTGCAAATGCAGGAGTGCAACACTTGTTCTTTCACATCATTTAAGCACAATGCTCCTTCCAAATGAAACTTTTTTTGTACTACTTGCAATTTAGTACACTGTACTTGCTGTTCACAATGTGATGTGAACCCCTCTGCACTGGGTAAGTCCCTCAAACGTAGATTGGGTGACCACTTTGCGAAACAAACCTGTTAATTCTGCAAGCGTACTCCGGAGCTTTTGGTTACTTGTTATTTTAATTCTCCATCTTGCTCCTTCTTTGCTGTCTCTGTCCATGTCTCCTACAGTGAAGCTTGTAGAGCAACACCTCAAGTCTTGTCTCACTCTCTGCAGATTTCTGAATTTACCACGAAGTTCAGCAACTTTAGATCATAACCACTGCCTCCATCTTGTACTTATTGTTTTGTCTTGCTGTCTTTTTCTTTCTGTATTTCCACATGTTGCTTTTAGCTGGCAATGAAATCATTCACTCCTTTTCTGGACACAGACAACATCTCTTTATTATTTTTTATCAATGCCTTTGGCATTTGTATGATGAAATCTTTGGTCAGTTATTCTCCTCTCCCCTTTACCCTACCACAAACCTTTGCTTTTATTCTTCCTGTCACTCATTCCATTCTCATGGCTTGCAAAAAGCTCACTCTTCTACCTTTCTCAGTTCTGATGAAATACCATAATTGATTTGATTTGATTTATTGTCATGTGCACCTAAATACAGAGAAAAGTTTTTACAAGCAGTACAGGCAGGTCACAGTAAGCAAGGACATAGAGGTCATAGGGTGCTTGGACAGAGTGAGGCATACAGGTTACATTGCACAGGAGATGCGCGAAGCAAGATCAGCATTAGCATGATCAACATTATTTGAAGTTAGAGAGTCCATTCATCAGTATAATGGCAGGGAAGAAGCTGTTCTTAAACCTGTTGTTGTGTGTGTTCAAGCTTCTGTTTCTTCTACGTGACGGAAGAGGTTGTAGGAGAACATTACTGGGGCGGGAGGGGTCTTTGATGTTGGCAGCCTTTCTGCAGCAACAAGTGTAAATAGAGTCCATGGATGGAAGTTTGGCTTCTGTGATGGTCTGGGCTGTGCACACAACCTTCTGTGGTTTCTTAATGGTCCTGGGCAGAACAGTTGCCATACCAGGCTGTTATGCACCCAAATAGTATCTGTGGTGCATCTGTAAAAGTTGGTGAGGGTCGTTATGGACATGCTGAATTTTCGGAGCTGCCTGAGGAAGAAGATGCATTGTTGTGCTTTCTTGACCGTCACAACCACTTAGGAAGTCCAGGACAGGTTGTCGGTTATCGTCACTGTTAGGAATTTGACGTTCTCAACCTCCTCTCCATTGATGTTGATTGGGGTGTGTTCTCTTCCTTTCTTTCTGATGTCAGTGATCAGTTCTTTAGTTTTGCCAACATTGAGAGAGAGGTTGTTCTCATTGCACGACACCACCAAGCCCTCTATCTCCTTTCTGTATTCTGACTCATTGTTATTTGATATCCGTCCTACCAATGTAGTGTCAACAGCAAACTTGTAGATAGTGTTTGTTCACCATATTCAGAAACTTTGGAGAGAAAAAAGAGGTTGGAGGTTGCATAATAATTAGTAATAAGTATGTAAAACTGGTGAGAGAGATAATGATGACTTATGCTGCTTGGAATTCGTAAAATCTCTATAGCATTTGAAAACTTGTAACTTGAATTTATAAAATGTCTGATTACCAAATGTCAAAAATTGGGTTGACAGCTCATCAGCTCAGGGATTTAAAAAGAACACATGGCCCAGTAATACACTCTATTGATGTATCTACTGCAGACCCCAATCAAACAGTCAGGTTAACCCAAGAGAAGTAAGAAAAAAACTGAGGGTGAATCAACATGTGCCACTTTTGTATATCTTCCAACTTCATGCTTAAAAGCATCAGTTATAAAAACAACGCACTGGTTTCTGTTTAAAAGGATTAAACCGTTTTAGTCACCTACACCCTAACAGCTGAAAGAGGCAAATTCTGTTGGTGACTACAGGAGGAATAAGCAATCACCTTTTCATGAAGTTGGTTCCACTAAACAAGTATGTTATTTTTCATTTTCAAGTTACAATGTCTAATACATGGCTTAATTCTTTTAGGAACACTGCCTTTTTAGGATACAAGATTGTTGTCAATTCTCATCAGAAATGTAATAAAACTGTTTTTCCCTTGTCAGGTTCAGCAAATAGATCGTGTAGTTGAAGTTGTTGAAGAAACAATTAAAGGTGAGTTTTTCTTGAAACGTGGTGAAATAGGTTTTTTTTTACATTTTGTTTCAGCAAATTAAGATGTAAATATGTGTTAATATGTTCTGAATTAAATCTTGCATAATACAAGTTTTATGCTCCCAAACAAAACTTGAATTTAAAGTTCAGGTTTGACTTTGTTCACTCAATTTCTTTTTCTAATTGTTGATGCCTGTTTACAATGATTACCTTTGCATTGAGAACTTCCTCAAAATTCCTAGCACTTCTTCCTTACTAACATCGACCTCCTCTAGCCTACCAGCCTGTTTCACGCTGTCCTCCTCTACATGGTCCCTCTCAGTTGTGAATACTGAAGAAAAGTATTCATTAAGAACCTCTCCTATCTCTTTAGGCTCCGTGCACAAATTCCCTTTACAATCCTTGATTGGCCCTAGCCTTTCTCTGGTCATTCTCTTATTCCTCGCGTACGTGTAAAAAGCCTTGGAGTTTTCCTTGATCCTATCTGCCAAAGTTTTCTCATGCCCCCATATAGCTCTCCTAAGGTCTTTCTTCAGCTCCTTCCTGGATAACTTGTATGCCTCTAGAGCCTTTTCCGTTCCTTGTTTCCTAAACCATAAGCATCCTTCTTCCTCTTAACCAGTTGTTCGACCCGTCTTGAGAATCAAGGCTCCCTCACTCGACCGCATCTTCCCTGCCTGCTAGGGACAAATGATATTTCATGATATACAAATAGTTAGCTTATTCAGCCTATTAAAACATATGTTCATTAATAGGAAATCCCACAACATAACATTGAGTATTTAGATGCCTTTTTGACTTGATGAATCAATCATTCAGAAAACGTTATTTTCGTCTTTATTTTAAATCTGCCTTGTAAATTCAACATGTGAAAGAAGAAGAGAGGTTGCTTCAAAGTTATTTTTAATAGCTTTATCTAAAGAGTTCTTATATTTGAAATTTGTCCTTGTAATAGAATGAATTAGGACAGATTGACCAGCAGAGTTTGGGTGACAATGTTGTAAAAGAATAGTCCCTTTAAGAGATAAAGGTAAAGTTGTTGTGTCCTACCAGATCATAAAGATGCTTTCTTGTTATGGAGAGACGACTGGTGGTAGTTTAACCTGAAGGTCATCACACCTGAAGCAAGGGCAGACATTGAGAAGGAGAGTCCCACATGGCAACATCAGCCATTGAGGGAACTGAACATGCTTTGTTGGCATCTCTCCATATTGCAACATGATAGCCAGGCAACTAAATTAACAGACCCTCACAACATGATGGAAAGATAATGGAGAGTAGCTAATGTGTAACAGAGCATACATGTTCATGTCTGGGTTTTGTCCCTGTCTTTGAACCAGAAGCTTGTGTTCAGGCCGCACCTGTTCCAGAGGTGTGTCATAACACATCTGAACAGTTTGATTTTAAGATATATAACATCTAATGCCTGGTTTTCGAGGGCTGTTATGATTCTTTGGTAGTGTTCCAACATCTGAGCCAGGAGACCTGGGTGCCAACCCTGCATGTTCCAGAGATGTGAAATAACACCTCTGAACATATTTGATTAGAAAATACCTAAAACCATTATGTTAGGGCTATTGTGACGCAGTGGTGGCATCCCTACCTCTGGACCAGGAGGCCTGATTCAAGTCCCATCTGCACCAGAGGTGTGTTGTAACATCACTGAGCCGTTGATTCAAATACTAAAACCATTATGTTAAAATGCAGTTTGAAAAGAGCCATGGCAAAGTGCTGACAGGATTTTTTGCGACAGTGAGCGTGAAGAAGCAGGTCTCTTGTATGCCCCAACTAGCATGGGTATCAACCCCCAGGCTGTTGGTGTTAAATTGATATACATACTAGCTGTCCAACCCACTGAGCTAACCACCCTTCTCAATCAATGACCTTGTGTGGTAGCTGGCTACGTTATTATGGAGGTATGTCAGTTGATCTTGAATCTGCTCTCAGTTGGAGTATAAATATGCTTATCCAGAAGATTCGTTGACTAAGAATTAAAAGAAGGAAAACTGCCTGATACTCAGCCCCAACTCCATTCATTTAGTCCATGTTTGCAGGGGCCGATCTGCAGCTCCAAATGAGGTAAATTAGTGGAGCAAAAACTGAGCAAATGAGGGACAATCCTGGCTCAGTTCTGTACTTATAATTGACAGCAGATGAGCAGGCATGGTTTCATGCTGGTATTTACACATAATAAAAATATTCCCAAATACTAATTAGCTCTTCCCATCTTGCTCACATTTTCCTTCCTTCCCTGTCCTTTTTGGTATTAGGCCACCTGTAAATTATGTTAACATTAATTATGTCAACCAATAGGTGGCAGTGCGTTCCACAGTCTTGCCACACTCAACAAAGAAATCCTGCCTAAATTTTTCATTTACTTTGTCGGTGGCTATTTTGCATGGGTGCTGGAATGTTCTGGATTTTGCTGATTATTTTTATAGTGTACTTAAAATTAAATTGTTGGAGGGAGCCTCATCATTTTAGTCCCTTATATTTGAAAGTGAAAGGAAAGACTGGGAAATTATTTTTGTTCAAAATGCTAATTCATGGTGAAGTTCTTCAATAAAGAAACATGTCCTTTACACAGGTTCTTGGATGGTGTTACTGGTAAAGCGACCTGTGAGCTAGAATCCGACTAGTCCTTTTGATAAGAGGGAGGGGGCAGTTTGAGACTTGTCAGTAAACTAATCTGAAGTCGGGTGACCTGGGAAACTAATTATACCTGGTGAATATGCTGCTTACTTTATTGGCTCAAACAGTTTTTAAGTGAATGAGTCAGGCAGAACTAAGGTGGCATGTGAGATTATAGCATATTCCAAAACCACTTGGACTAAATGACCCGTTTCTGTGCATTGTTTGCTTTTAATTCCAAATAAGGTCTCAATATTAAGGAGTCCTGTTGAAACAAATAATTTCTTTTTTAAAAAAATGCTTGTTTTGATAGAAGAGACACTGAATATTGATAGTATGCAGACAGCCTCGATGCAGAAATATGGGAGTGTGATGAAGCTTAAAAGCGATGAGGTACGAATGTTAGCTAGGGAATTTGGTACAGAGGAGGAAGATGTTGCTTTAAAGCTCTCCCTTTTTCAGCCTCCAGAAGCTGGTGAACAGTCGAGCAATTAATTAGGTATGCAGAAAGGTAATTGTTAATTTTTCAGATTGAATTGCTGTAAATACAGACTGGAATCCTTACTGGTACTGAGGAGATATTGGTATTGCATTAAATTTGTAGCTGAATTAATCATCCACTCCAAGATAAGTTCCAGGACTGCATCCCTTGCGCTGGCCTCCACCCAGGACTCACTGTTTGGACTGGCTGCTGCCCAGGACTGCTTCCGCCACACCGGCCGCTGCCCGGGATTTGAAATTCTCCCACAGAGAGCAGTGGAGACTGGGTCATTTAATATATTTAAAGCTGGAAGACAGACATTTTAATCAATGAGGAGTTGACTGACATGGGAAACAGGCAGGAAAGTGGAGATAAGACCATAGGCACATTGGTCATGATCATACCGAAAGGCAGAGCAGGCTTGATGTGCCAGATCTTTTGAGATACAGTGGGATTTTATTTGCTTGTAATGGAAAATTATGAGATTGCACTTTGATTCCCGTAATGAAGGAAGCTTTACATACCAAGCTAAATAAAACTTTTGCCATCATAGTTTTTTTTTCCTTTATGAACATACCTTCAGTGTTATGTTTTGCTTTTGTGTCAATAATTAACTTTATTGCTAGTAACTAAACCATACTCCTCTCTGTGTAACTAGGGAAGTTAAGCTGTTTCTCAATTTTACGTAAAATGTAATTTTGGTACAGTGGTATTGTCACATTCAAACCATAAGATCATGTGTTCACACCTCACGCAGAACATGGTTTAGGCTGGCACTACAGGCTAGTATTTAGATTATTATACCCTTGGCTTCAAGAGTGTGAAGGAAGAAATACTTTGCAGGATATGCAGTAGCAATAATAGGATGGGTGTTGATGTGGAGGACTTGAAAGGTAAGTTTTTAAATTTATTATTTTGTAAAATTGAATATGAAAAGCAATCAGTTCAGTGTAGAAATGATAGGTGATCTAGGAGATTATGTTTTTGGAAGTTGTACTTCAAGAAAGCGAAGAATAATTCAGCAAAATGTAGATTGATTTAATAAAGTCTGGAATTGACAGAAGTGAGAGTTTGCCTTTCAGCAGTAGAGGCTGACGCATAATAAAGCCAGGCAATATTTTTTCAGATTAAATTCATAGTAAATGAATGAATAGCACAAATCAAGGTTAATGGGTATGACCTTTTAGCCATTGCAGAGACATGGTTGC
The DNA here is from genome assembly GCF_021869965.1 of Rhincodon typus. Lineage (NCBI taxonomy): Eukaryota > Metazoa > Chordata > Chondrichthyes > Orectolobiformes > Rhincodontidae > Rhincodon > Rhincodon typus. The sequence goes on along the minus strand of NW_025968735.1, from coordinate 9,227 downwards.
AAGAATATCAAAGCTGGGAACTAAATATTCAAGGGTATGTGACTTGTGGAAGGGCAGGCGGGAGGGAAAGGATGGTGGGTAGCTTTGTTAGTAAGAGATGGAGTAGATATGATAGCAAGAAATGACCTTAGATTTGATGATATAGAACCCATATGGGTGGAGGTAGAAAATGACAGGGAAAGAAGATACTGGTGAGAGTTGTTTATAGACTTCCTGACAATAACTATTTTGTAAGACAGAGGACAAATCAAGAGGTAACGAGGGCATGTTAAAAAAAAAAGGCAGTGCATTAATTCTGGGTGTCTTTGATCTTTATGTAGATTACGAAAATGAAATTGGCAGAAGTAGCCGCGAGTGTATTTGGGATTGTTTCCTCAAACAATATGTTGTGGATCCAAACAGGGGTCAGGCTGTTTGGATCTGGTAATGTCTAATGAGGTTAATTTAATAAATGATTTCAGAATGAATGATCCCTGAGGGAATAGTGAACATAACACAGTGGAATTTCGTATTCAGTTTGAAAGTGAGAAACTTGGTTCGGAAACAGCTGTGCTAAACTTAAATAAAGATAATTGTATAAGGATGAGAGATGAATTGGCTGAAGTGGATTGGGAAAGGAGTTGAGCAAAACAAACGCTTGAACAACAGCAGACTTTTAAGAAAATAGTGCATGACTCAAAGCAAAGACATACTTTAGTGAGGAAGAACGATTTTAAGAAGGGGATAAACAAACAATCAGGGAAGTTAGGGATAGTATCAAATTGAAGGAGGAAAAACTACTTACAATCTGCCCAAGATTAGTGGCAAACCGAAGGATTAGACAAGTTTTAAAAGACAACAAAAGATCATTACAAAAAAAGAGAAAATAAACTTTGAGGGCAACTTGGCAAGTAATAGAAAAACTGACAGCAAATGCGTATTTAAATATATGAAAAGGAAAAGGAAGGCCCTTTAGAGAACGAGGTTGGAAAAAACTAATGAGGCACCTGGAAATGGCAATGAAGTTGAAGAAATATTTTGCATCAGTCTTCATGGTAGAACGTGCTAACAGCATTTCAAAAGTATGAAATAATCAAGAGCCAAGGGGTGTAAGAAGGAAATATATACAAGTATTCCTCGAGAAAAAGTACTGGGGAAACTATTGTGACTAGACACCATGTCCCCTGGACCTGATGGGTTGCATCCGAGGATTGTAAAGCACGTAGCTACAGAGATAGTGGATGAACTGGTAGAAATCTTCAAATAAATCTTAGATTCTGGAAAAGCTCCAGAGGATTGGAAATCAGCTGTGAAAATACATTTATTCAAAAAGGGAGGGAGACCAAGAACAGCTAACCATAGGCCAGTTAGCTTAATATTTTTCATTGGGAAAATGTTAGAGATTATTTTAAAGGAAGTAATAGAGAGCATTTAGAAATGCATGGTATTATCAAGAAGAAAACAAAGAATTTCAGATGCTGGAAATCTGAAACAAAAACAGAAACTACAGGAGAAATTCAGCAGGTCAACATTTCAGATGTGACCTTTCCTCAGACTCTAAAATTTTGACTCTTCTTTTTCTCCACAGATGCTGCCAGATCTGCTGAGTTTCGTCTGCAATTTCTGTTTTTGTATAGTCAAGCAGAGTCAGGTTTGGTTTTATGAACTAAAAATCATGCCTGACAAATTTATTAGAATTCTTTTGAATGGGTGCTAAGCATAGGTAAGGGGAAACCAGTAGATGTAATATGTTTGTCTTTCTAAATGCACCTGATATCTTACTGCAAATAAGGCTACTTAATAAGACAAGTGCATATAGTGTTTGGGATAGAATGTTAGCATAGATAGATGATTGGCTAACTAATAAAAGACAAGAGAGTTGGGTTTGCTGGGGCCACAATTATTTACAGAATATATATGATTTGGACGCTGGAAGTGAATGTGCGACTAACCAGTTTTCAGATAATTTAAAAAAGGTGAAGAAGCAAGTAGTGAAGATGACACAAAGAGTCTACAGAGGAATAGAGATAGAAATTTTCCTGATGAAATATGTTGTGGGAAAATGTGAGGTTATGTGCTTTGACAGAAAAAAAATAGGGGAGCTGAATATTATTTAAGTAGAGAAAGATTGCAGAAAGCTGCAGCATTGAGGATGTGGGGGTCCTTTTGCTCCAATCACAAAAAAAAACTAGCATCCAAGTTCAGCAAGTAATAGGGAAGGCAAATAGACTGTTGGCCTTTATTTTAAAAAAGGGGGAAAATATTGCTAAAATGACTTAAGGCACCAGTGGACCACATATGCTGTTCACAGTTTTGGTCTCCTCATTTAACAGTCCAGAGAACATAGAGTCCAAAGAGGGAGAAAGACAGTTGGACAGACAAAGGAGTTGCTAACGATCAGGCTGGGACGGTGAGTAGTTGTTAATGGGGACTGTTAGTGACTAACAGGGGGTGTGCAGTGGCAGGCTATGTGGTAACAGGGCCTGGTGTGTGGGGTGGGGGGCTGAGACATGGGAGAGTTTAGGCCCTAAAATTATTGAACTCGATATTGAGTCCGGAGGGCTGTAGGGTCCCCAAGCGGAAAATGAGGTGTTCCAGTGAAGCCCAACGCAAGCTGGAGGAACACCTCATTTTCCGCTCTTCTCAGTAATGCCAGTGCCAGAATAGAATTGCCTGACTGTGGATAGTCAAAGGCAAAAGCATCATTCCAATCCAGCATACTTGGGAGTGACTCTAGATAGGGCTTTATTCTGAAAGGAACATTTGGAGAAAATAATTGAAAGGTCAAAACTAGAAACATTAAATATTGTTGCTGGACCGAATGAGTTGTTGCTGCCATAACACTCTGAATCACAGGACTTGCCCTATCATTCCCTGCAGCAGAATATTGAGCACCTGTCTGGTAGGTCATCATACACGAATCTTGTTGACTTTGCAATAATTCCAAAAATAACTGGAACCCTCTCTGTAAAACCCCTCCCCTGGCTTTGTGTTCTCAAAAGCATCACTCCCCTACACATCTGCTGACTGACAAAAAGAAACAGCTGGTTTAAACCATCCATGCTGTATCTTGCTTAATCACTCCTTGACAGTCTCGTAAAGCCACCCACTGACCGCCTTCCTTCTTAGCACTCTACAATAGTGCAATTTTCTTGAGAAATACCCACTGACAAACATCTTTTGGGTAAAGGAATGGAAAACACTGGAAGTTATCAACAACTTCCTTATGACAAACCCCATCTGTTGAATGTCAGGCTTTGATCCACCAAGTTAAAGGGCTTCTTGCTAAACTGGGTCAGGACAAACCAGGGCCCTTGTGTAGCCAGCCTCCATTGTTGGGTCCTCAGTTTAATTAACCTTTATGCAATTTCACAGAGCCACAAATGAAGCTACGCACTATTGTGGAGATTTCTGTCCACAAATTAAGTGATAGACTGATCACCTTAGGAATAGCACATTGCGAATGATTCAGGTAAAAGGCTTTGCAATCTTAGATTACTTGTTACTCATTTCAATTAGTACTTTTACGTAGTCGCGTAGTCTGCTGTTACAGACAATCCATTGTTAGCCACTAACAATCCCCATTAATAGCCAACAACTTTAGGGCTTGAGCTTCTCCATGTCCTTACCCCATTCCAGGCCTTGTTATCACAAAGTCTGCTATTAAATGTAAGCCATTGTTAGCCAGTAACAGACCTAGATAATAGCTATTCATCCTCCTAGCCTGACCGTTATCCACTCCTTCGTCTGTCCAACCGTCCTTCTCTCTGTTTGGGCTCTATCTCTACCTTTTTTTTAACTCCTTACTCTCTTCCCCCAACCCTATCTTCTGCATAAAACCAACACTTTCCTAGCTATCTTCAGTTCTGAGGAAGGGTCACTGGACCCGAAACATTAACTTTGATTTCTCTCCCCAAATACTGTGAGACCTGCTGAGCTTTTCCAGCAATTTCTGTTTTTTTTTAGTATTTTTATGCTATCAAAACGGTAACATTTGATTCATTAAATTGAAACCTGTAGTCTTTGAGTGTAACTACAGTCAAGAAGATCAACAGTATCCAGAATGAAGCAACTCCTTAGTTGGCATCCTATCTATCACTTTGAACACTCACCAGAGCACAGTGGCAACAGTGTATACCACCTACAAGATGCATTTTAGCACCTGTCAGTCGTCTTTGACAGGAACTTCTATCTTCAGAAGTACAAGCATAATAAATGTATGGGAATGCCACCACTTGCACATTCCCCTCCAAGCCACACATCATCCTGACTTGGCCATTCCTTCAGTATTGCAGGTTCACAGTTCTACAAATCCTTTCTTAATAGCATTAGTTGTGTGGCTGACCACATGTACTGCAGTTCAAGAAGATGGCTCACCATTATCTACTCAAGGGTAACTAGGGATGGACAACAAATATTGGGGTGCCCATATTCTGTGAATGAATGAATAAAATCTGATGATTAAACACTTGACTAATTGCATTTTGAGTATGAGCACGAGTTCGTTCAAATGCAATCTGCTAGTTCATCGCAATTGCTCACTGAGAGTATACATTACATGCTACATATGATAAGGTTATTTCCATCCAAAAGTTCCTTAATAGTTTGAAATACCACTGTTGTTTGGAAATATGGGCTACAGTATAAAGTGTACAAAGTTCGCTGTACACTGCATTTTTGCTCACAGTACTGGTTTTGAGTTATGAAGGAAACTCAACAAAATTCGCCAATTCTTACAAATGAACCTTTAAATTTGAAAAGTTGACCTTTTTTTTGAAGTAAATATTTATTATGCATCAAACCAGTAAAGTCTGTATGAAACAAGTGAGAACACAGTGCATTCATGAACATTTTCTAACTTTAATACACCCCTCGATATGCCTAAACGTATAAAAGGAAGTTGGATAAACAGCCTGCATTTTCAATTTTGGAACTTTTGCTAGACTAGAAAACAGCCACTGTAGACTGATATAGAAGTGCTGCTCCTTGCAGTTGCAGTCCTCTTGACAACTCATTTACATTCCATGAGATACACAGTGTAAAATTTGGTGACATGGCAGTGATACCATGCCTGTTAGCTACATGCTACTAGGGTTTTACCAGGCAGCTTTCCTGCACTTGAGTCGAAAGACGCCTGAATGTGGTCACTCAGTGGCCATTTATGGGCCTTTTCCATGCAGCAGTGTAGGCCCAAGCAATGTGGTGAGGCCACCAATTAAACCTTTGCAGCTGAGAGAAAAAGTCCTGCTTGTTGAGGAAAGAGGGCCTCTTTTTCCCCATGGTTGTAACTACCTCTGAATGTCCCATGCTGGCCTCCTGATCCCCACCTTAAAAATATACTTCATAGATGATGGTCTTTGGGAAATGCCTGCAGTGCCTGCTGTAGTTATCACTCCTAGTTGCTGAGGTTAGAGAATTGCCTTTTGTTTGGCTGAGCGCTTTGAACTAATTTGAACTAATTAGTGCTGAGCCAGACATAAAAGCAGCTTGTGACTTCAGTGTCATGCAGAGGTGGACTTAGTCATTACCTCCAAAGTTGACATGGGGCCCCTGCCTGTGTATGATTTCATCTATGGAATCTAAACAAAATGGGTGGTGGAAGTAATGTATAAGACAAAAATAAAGAAATAAAAGAAGTGTCATAATAGAGGTGAAAATTCTTATAACATTTAGAAAGCCTCAAAAGTCACCTTGGCATTTATCAAGACTGACTAAGTCATGCAACATGAAGTATAGGCAGTGAGGTTCAAGGCATCTATTAGAAGTTGAAAGCTGATGAGGTTGATCTGGTGTTTATTGCAACACTTGTGAAGGGAGTTGCTGTCTGCTCTTCCAAAGTAGCATCCAAAAATTACATTTCTACCATTTTACTTGTTCTTCTTGAAATGGACTAATCGCTGTAACTTGCTCAAAAGAGACTATCAAACAAATGAATATTCATTATGTTTGCTGCTGGTTTGTACCTGGGGTCAGTTAGAGGATAATTTTCCGAAATGTAATTCTGCAATCTGGATCCACAGCCCTGAGCTATATTTTAAAAAAATAAAAATGGCATAAAATAGAAGAAACTATTCTTTTCATGCCATGTAATACCACTGAAATTTTATTCATATTCCCTCGGGTTTTATCCAGCATAATATTACTTTCAATAATTACTTTTTTGTAAAACAGTCAGTTATGACTCAAGATTTTTTCATAAAAGTTTAGTATTCTTACAAGTCATGTAATTAAGTTTTCAAAAAAAAAAGCCAAAGCTATAAATCCACAATGACTTGCTCTCCAAAGAGTTGTTATTAAGTGATGTACAACTGTAAACTAACAAGTTGGAAAATTTTGATGTATTTACTTGTTCTAAGATATACAACTATTAGTAAATCAGTAAGTTTAACTTTGAGAGAATAATTACTAAATTTGGCTATTTTAAATAGAAATACAAAAAAAAGGAATACAAGAAGTGTTGATGTTTTAACATAAATTAGAGATTTCTTGACCTGTTTTTCACAAGCAACAATTGCGATTTTAATTTGAACTTGCTGAAAAAATGCGTGATGTGACCATTTTTAAAAATTTTATTTAAAGGTCACTCTGTGAGACTACTGGGCCAGAAGAAGGATAAGGGTAAACGATTGGGGGGAGCTCGACTAGATTTGCCAAAGATAAGGAAAAACCCATTGATAGAAATAATTTCTGTGAACACTGGGTAAGTTTCTTTAAAACATACTTTTTGTACGTTCATAGTACTTAAAGATGCAATTTTATTTGCCAGTGCTCTGGCACACCAGTTTGTAAAGCGAAATACTCCATGAAGCATATGTTGTGTTTGAAATAGTACGCTGGGTTTATGCCATTTGTGAATTTTCTTCCATAATTTTTTTAATTGGATTAGGTCAGTACCAATTTTCAACCATGAAGTAATATATTTCAAGGTGATTAAAACACTCTGCTCAATTTGGTAACAATTTTAGTGATCCTGACTGTAGAATTAAGTCGGCAATACACCTCAAGATTTGAAAGCATTTGTTATGGAACTCTGATCACTTATGTAAAATCATTTGCTTTTCTTCTTTAATTAGTTAGTGTTCCATAGAGATTGGTGTTGGGTCCACTTTTGTTTGTCATTTATATAAATGATTTAGATTAGAATATAGAAGGCATGTTTTGTAATTTTATGGATGACACCAAATTGGTGGTATAGTGGGCAGTGAAGAAGGCTATCTATGATTACAACAAGAACTTGATCAGTTAGGTCAATCGGCTGGAGAGTGACAGAAGGAATTTAATTTGGATAAATGCAAAGTATTGCATTTTGGTAAAATGAGTAAGTGCAGGAATTAGACAATTAAAAGTAAGGCCTTGGGGTAGTGCTCCAGAACCGAGAGACCAAGGGATTCAAGTACATAATTCTTTGAAGTTTGCGTCACATGTAGACAGGGTGGTTACAAAGGCGTTTAGCACGCTTACCTTCATTGTTCAGACCTATGAATATAGGGGTTGGGTGTTGTGTTGAGGTTGTACAGGATGTTGGTGAGGTCTCTTATGGAGTGGTGAGGCCTCTTATGGAGTACTGTGTCCAGTTCTGGTTGCCCTGTTATGGGAAGGATATTATTAAGCTGGAGAGGGTTCAGAAAAGGCTCACCAGGATGTTGCTGGGAATGGAGGATTTGAGTTACGAGAAGAGACTAGATGAGCTGGGACTTTTCTCACTGGAGCATAGGGGATTGAAAAGTGACCTTATAGAGGTTTATAAAATCTTGAGGGGTATAGGTAAGGTGAACGTCAGGTATCTTTTTCCTAGGGTGGGAGATTTCAAGACTAGGGGCGTATTTTTATGGTGAGAGGAGAAAGATTTTAAAAAAGACGATGAGGGGCAACTTTTGTACACAGAGAGTGGTTTGTTTTGAATGAACTTTGAGGAAATGGTGGATGTGGGTACAGCTGCAACATTTAAATCATGTTTAGATAAGTAAATGAATAAGAAATGTTTGGATGGATGTGGGCCAAGAGCAGGCAGGTGGGACTAGTTTTGTTTGGGATAATGGTCAGCATGGACTGTTTGGACCAAAGGGTCTGTTTCCATGCTCTGTGTAAGCTTTGTGTACAACATCGGTAAGATGTTGTAGTAAGATTTTAATGTGTTTGTGGCAGTCGTGTTAAAGGAGGCTGCATGGAATTTAACAAAAGACGTTCCAAAAATATTAACAAATTAGAATCAATGTACTATGGAATCCAATTTTTCATCCGTATTTCTCTTTTAAGTTTATATCTTTTGAGCTCATGTAGGTTGGAATTTGAATTATTCTTTTGTTTTCCAGTAGTTCACATATCTTCTAACCACAGTATAAAACAGAACTTTAAGCCTATAAATGTGACTGACTATATATGCAGATACAATACTTCAGAAAACTTCTGTCTACTTTTTCTCTGCTCTACAATGGGATATCAGTGAGTATAGTTGTTGCACAGATTTCATATTGATATTAACTATGGCAACCAGTGGAATTTGAATTAAGTTAAAAAAATCAGAGTCTCAGAATTCTTTGACAGGTAATTTATTACCTGTTTTCCCAATGCCTTTCTAAGCATCTATAAGTAACAAGTTAGGAAGGAGATGGAATATGCTGCACTTACCTGGATGAATACAGCTCCAACAACACTCAAGAAGCTTAACACCATGCAGGACAAAGCGGTCTACTTGATCATTACTCCATCCACTACCTTCAGTGTTCACTCCCTTCACCACCGAGGCGCAGTGGCAGGAGCCTGTCATTTATAAGATGCAGTGCAATAATTCACTAATACTCCTTCAACAGCACCTTCCAAACAGTTGATTCCTAAAATCTCAAAAGACAAGGGCAGCAGAGACAGAGGAACTCCACCAACTGCAAGTGCCCCTTCAAGTCACACACCATCCTGACTATAAACTATATCATCACTGTTGTTGATCAAAAGCTTGGAACTCCCTTACTAACGGTGCTGGGGCTATCCCTACATCCAAAGATGAGAGCTCGGCACCTCCAGAAAAATTACGGATGTGCAATAAATGCTGGCCCAGCCAGTGATACTCAGATCCCATGAACAGATAACAATAAAGGCTAACGAGATGCTTCAGTCTTTTGCACTGTTGCTTTAAAGCACAAAACTGTTAATATTTAGAGATAACAAGGTGTAGAGCTGGATGAACACAGTAGGCCAAGCAGCATCAGAGGAGCAGGAAAGCTGACGTTTCGGGCCTAGACACTTCTTCAAAA
>NW_025968734.1:9692-21036 GCF_021869965.1 Rhincodon typus | reverse complement strand
CAATAAAATAGATTACCTGGTCATTATGCCATTACTTCTTTTTGTTGGATCTCACCACATGAAAATTGGCTGTTCTATTTCCTAAATTATAACAGTGGCTACATTTTAAGCATTTCATTTCCTGCAAAGTATTTGCATTCTGGGATTTCCTGGGGTCATGAAAGATGCCACCAAAATTCAAGTCTTTCTTTAAAGATTTGTTTTTACAATATCCCATTAATATTTCAGTTATAATTGCACATACCTGTAAGAACAAACTTTCCTCTCTGAAGAGCTAAAAGACATTCTTGCAGCATCTCTTTCCAAGTAAGACCCCTAGATGAAAGGTAATTCTGAAAGGCAATGCCAATCATGATTATGCTGCATGTTTGGGGCATCCAGTTCTCAACTTATTTTGCTCTGAAAATGCGTGAAGTCTAAGATTTCATTTTTGATTGTTCAGCACAGATTAACAGACAAGACAGTAATTTTTTAAAAAGGTGAAACTGTGATTTCATGATGGGAGTTCAAAAGGTGTTAAGTAACACCTATTAGATGAATACAAGTTATACCTGTTGAAGGGATGCTCTGACCCTCCTGCACTAACTGAATGTCGAATTCTTTAAAAGAAAAGTTAAGCTGGGTTTTGTACATTTGAAAAAACAAAAATAGGTGAGTTTGTTTGCACAGCCCACAAGAACAGTCAATGTGATCAGTCAGGTTTACACCATTGAGGGGATATAGACATAGAGCAGCATAGAAGGCCTAGGAGAGCTAACCTGCCTGTTCTCTCGGGTAGGATTGGCATTCTATCTCAGGAGAAAATCTTGAATGCAACGACATATCAAAAAAAACAATGTTCTGCTAACTGAACTCACAGCTTAGCCCATTTGATATCAGTCTCACCTCTTGGGTCTGATGGATTCAAATCCTACTGAGGAAATTTAAAGATCCCACAGACCTGTTGGAAGTGTTAGAGTTCCCTGGTCTTGACCAAAATCTTTTTTTGACTAACGCCTAAAACAAGTTTTCTGCTGTTCCTCGGAATAGCTGTGAGAGATCATGCAATGCACAAAACACTGTTCCCATTTAGTTTCAAACAATAACTGCCTCTGAATTGCCTCCAGATGTAGGTATACCTAACTTTCTTCATGATTTCAATATTATCACCAAAATTATGATGTAGATCATACAGTAGTTCTTTGCATTAAGAATCCCTAATAACAAAGACCTATTCTTTTGCCTAACTGAACAGGAAATATCAGAGTCACTCCAGGTCACACTTTAACACCTCTCCACAATATGAGCAATAAAAGGGATGCGAAACAGCAGTCAGTCAATCTGCCTAACTGGAGCATGGAGAACATGCACTCCAGGGTTAACCAAATTCAGGCCTAGAAATTGAATGCATTAAAAAAATTGAAGCTTGTTTATGGAGGGGACCTTACCTTCAGGATATCTGATTCATAGCTGTTGTTGTTTATTATTCCATCCAAACATTTCTCTCCAAAATTTACATCTGTCAAAAATATTACACACAATCAGTTTGAAACTCTAAGTTCAGTTATAGATCAAAATACTGAATAAGATATTCACATAGGGTTGCCCCTCAGAAACCAGAGAGTGGCCTTACATCAGATTTTTTTTTTAAAAAATAACTAGGGTCACAGGTTATCGAGATGAGCAAGACAGTGATTCTAGTTCCATGTTGTTCTATCAAAAATGTTGGCATGGAACTATGGGCCAAATGGCTTTCTGTTGTACTGAAAATATCCAAGAGGTTTAGAAATTGGAAAAAGAAAATGTTCCATTTGTCAGCATGGATATCCAAAACCAAAACCACTCCAACCTCAGTCATCATTACAGTTTTCAAATGATACTTGCATTCAATCAGAAAGTGAGTTCCAGATCATTGGCTCCTCTGTCAAAGCATTTGAAAAATATCTTTTTTCATTAAACACTCAGGAAACGAAGGACATCTTCCAATAAACTCCCATGGCAAAGCATCCTTGCCATCCCACAAGAATTAAGATCAATGGTGAGATTCCAGAAAAGATGGATGGTTTTTTCAAACCTTGGGAGCCTCCTCTTGATAGAGGCAAACATAAACTAAGAAATTCACCATAGACTCCAATGTGACTGCTCAGTCTTTAGTCAACTGAGATGAGTATGTTGAGTGCTGGATCTCAAACCTGAGATTAAAGGCACGGGTTACCAAGCTGCAGCGAGTCCTGTGCTCCTATACACTTTAAAAGCTAGGATTACTGACATCTCAAAGCCTGGGGAAGTAATGCCTTTGCAAAACCTTTCAAATACGAAGGCAAGAAAGGCAATCTAAACATCCTTTTCCAAGCTAACATGCTCAGCTCTGAGGCACTATTCACTCAAAACCAGTTCCACTAGATGGGACACATTGTGGTATGCCTGATACCAGACTCTCAGAACAAAATGAAAAACCCGAAAGAACTGCAGATGCTGTGAATCAGAAACAAAAACTAAGTTGCTGGAAAAGCTCAGCAGGTCTGGCAGCATCTGTGAAGGTAAAAAACAGAGTTAAAGTTTCAGGTCCGGTGACCCTTCCTCAGAACTCAGAACCCTTTGTTCTCAGAACAAATTGCTGGACTTGGGGCTTGGTTATAGCAGGAAACCCCTAGGAGGACAAGGGAAACATTTTAAATAAGTACTTAAAGGATCCCAGATGTGGTCAATGTTACAAGTACATTCAAATAAAAGCAAAATATTGCAAATGCTGGAAATCTGAAATGAAGACCACGAAGTGCGAGAGAAACTGGTCTGGCAGCATCTGTAGTTAGAAAAACATAACTGAAGAGGAGTCAGACTGGACACAAAACATTAATTCTGCTCTTCTCAAATACCACCAGACTTACTGAGTTTCTTCAGCAATTAGGTTTTTTTTAAAATACAAGCAGACTCATCAAGACCCTGACTGGCTAAAGTGAAAGTGGCTCATGTGAGAAGGCACAAAAGGCATAGAAACTTTATCAGGAAGATGCAGAGGCAAATTGGAGGCATTGGAGGAAGGGGAAAAACCTCCAAAACAAATTATCTACTCAACCCTGAAGCACAACTTGCCACATATGTGGCAAAGCTTGAAGATTACACACTGGACTGATCAGCCATTTCCAAATCCACTGGAACTGCAAATGAAAGAGACAGTCATCCTCCCAGAGATCGGAGAAAACTCTCAGACACAATCACGGTTAGACACATCAAAATTCTACAGTCCTGACAAGAACACTGGGGAAAAAAGAATCAACAGTCACCAGTCAAAAATACTGTGTCTGAACTGCAGAATTTACTGACACAATGATGTTAAACTATTAGCCGAGAATCAACTGTTCCTGTATGATCAGTCTAAATAAAGTAACCCACTTTACTGTCTCATCTTTGTATTGTACTAAAAGGACTTTCTTAAAATGTATGAAAGAAAATGTATAAAAGAGAACGTATCTACCACAAAATCTTGCCAAGCAGCCAGAGCATCCCACTCGAGTGCAGCCCCAGTACATGTGGCAGAAGGGCCGCAAACAAATCGTGCCTGGAACGAAGGACACATTTTCAGAATTACTTGTCTATTATGTTATTATAGGTTAACAGTGATATGAAAGGCTGAACAGAGCATTTGTTTAGGCTGAGGCAGTTCCATGAAGCAAGGCTCATTTGCTTTGAAAACAGATTTCACCGTAAGCTTCTACACAAAATAACATTTTAGTGTAGATCAGGACCTAAGGTTTTAAAACCATAGGCTGATCTGTTTATTCCCTCACTGTTAGAGATCAGTTTTGAATTTTTTAAGTGGGAAATGAATGCATTGTACATTTGAGACGTAACCTTCTGTTATAACAGAGTTACAACTTAAAGTAACTTAGATTTATCCTTTTACTACCCTTTTAAAAATAATCACATTTAGCAAAAAAGTAGCAAGATGAGGAGAAATGTTCAGGAATTTGCTGCCTTAAAATGATGTAGATCCTATAACAAATTGCAAAATTGAACTGGTTAAAAATTTGAAGAGTAAAATAAAATTGTAGGGTTATGGGGAAAGATCAGGGATAACTGGTTAGCTTTATAGAAGAGCTTTTCAAACAGATACATTGGCTTCTTTTATATTGCATTGTTCTATGATTTCGTAAGAAAATGCTACATCACTGTGACCAAACATTAAATTTTTGTTTTGCCCTCACTTTACTGTTAGTATTAAATTATCTGTAAATGAACACCCAGTTAAGAATTGTTTGGTTTCAACTGACCTATGATATAAAATGACATTGGTCACCAGATCAATGAAGACCAAACAAGCTTAAACAATTCCATTCCAGAATGAAAATACACTACACTTCCAGATCAGGGAAAGGTTTAAACAAGCTGGAGTACACTAACCACATCATTAAAAATACAACTTCTAGTGAAAGATTCAGACAAACTGAAGACCTTGTTTGTGCTCAGGTCCTAGGACCTATTGCTGGTGAGATCATATCTAGAATACTGTGAGCAGTTTTGGTCTCCTTTTTTAAGGAAAAATATCATATCATTACAGGCAGTTCAGAGAAGGTTCACTGGGATGATTCCTGGCATGGAGAGATTGTCTCATGAACAAAGATCCTACTTACTGGTGGTTAGAAGAATGAGAGGTGATCTAATTGAAAAATATAGGATTCTAGAGGGGCTTGACAGCATAAATGCTGAGAGGGTGTTTCCTCTCATGGGGGAGTCTAAGACCAGAAGGCAGAGTCTCAGAATAAAAGGGGTGCCAAATTAAGACTGACATAAGGAGGAATGTCTTCTGAGGGTTGCGAGTCTGTGGAACCCCTTGCCACAGATAGCTATGGTGGTACAGTCCTTGCGTATATTTAAGGCTGAGATAAAGTAAGGGAACCACAGGTTAGAGGAAAAGGGCAGGAAAGTAGACAAGAAGAATGTCATATCAGCCATCAACCTATTGAATGGAGGAGCAGGCTCGTGGGGCCAAACAACCTATTCCCTTTTCCTATTTCTTAGTCTTATGGACCCTGAACAAGACCTGGAACTCTGTTGAAAAGGGAGCTGAGCCAAAGATATCAGTGAGTGAGGCCCTATAACCTTTTTTCAAAGCAGCCAGGCAATTCATTAAAAAAAAACTTAAGAATTCTGCAAGATGACCACTTACATTGCTGAGGTGTAATTGTCAGATTCTGTTCATGCTCTGCTCTCCGGTCAGGCATAGGCTGAAAACAGCAAGTGCAAATCAAGTGAAGACCTCGAGCAGGGCAGGTGTACTCCTGGACAGCTTAAAAAATATTTTAACAAAGACAAAGACAAAGATACAGTTAACAAGTTTTGGACATGGACAAAGTAATTCACAAGGCAGAGATCAGAAAAACATACGAGTTCACTGCTGAATACAAAAATATCTAAAACATAAATGAGAATCTGATTTCATCAACTAGTCAAATGAGTAATCATTATCTGTAATCTGAGCAGTCACTGTTCACAGTTAATTAAAGTACAAAGCAAAATAGTGATTGTATTTAAATCAGTTTGTTCATTCACAAGTAATAACAACGTTAGAGAAAGTTAATTAATTATAGCTATAATTAATTAAAAGTCAAGTCAATCTAGAATTCTGTTTAATATTATTTATGATCTACATTTTTGCATCTCTCAACAGTTATGTAAAATGATTACAAATGATTAACATTTTAAAAGGATGCTGTGAAACAAGATTAAACGAGGTATATAGGTATCAGCAGGAGGGAGTAAATGGGTTCCTCCTGCAATGTTATCTTCATGACTTTATCACATCTGACATGTCAGTACAACTAGTTTTGAATGTGGCTTTGATTTAATGTTAAATCAGAATTGGGCAGCTACTCAGAGCAAATGACAGGTAAACAAGTATTCAAAAAAGCTAAAATATCAAAAGTTAAAATAACTTAAAATCTAATCATTGCAAAATCCAAGTCCTGTTGTTGACGTGCATTATTAAGATCTTCAAAAATACAGTTCTTAAAATAAATGAGGGGTCTAAACGTTGGGTCACTTAACTAGGTTAGCATCCAGTTCCACTCACGTTACGACCTTTGTCTCATCTCTTATTTGTGCACTGCTTTCCAGAAACTTTTTGAAAACATTCTATATACAAATTTTCTCTCATTCTGTTTCATGCATCCCATGATGCAAATCTGTATTCATATTTATAACAGTTGTCCAAACAAAGACCACACTTCCCATTGAGACAGCTTGCTCTGTGCTCTCTGGTCTTTTAAAACCTTGACTTTTACACTGATGATTAAACTGGGACAAATTACAGCCAGGAATACTGTGTATCAGTCACAAAATCTTCATGCCATGACACACACTGCCAAATTTGGCTCACCAAACACAATCAGGTTCTGTCCTCTCCTTTCACATCATTTTCACAGATTTCTCCTTTGTTTAGATTTCTGGCACTTATGAATTTGTTCCTCAGCTGCCAACAGACAGCTGACTTTCTCTCCCATGTTTTCTAGCCAATTAGTTTGTGATACAAGATTAGTTGAGTAGTAAATTCATTGCCGGCCCCTCTAAGGAAACACTATACATCAAACGTGCAGCAGGAACAGATAATTTCAATCAGATTCTCCATACTGCTGTTTAGACCTCACATAAGCCTCATTTTGCCCTACTCCATGTCACCCCATTAGTATATCCTATTTCTTTCTTCTTCATCTTCAGTCTAATCTTCCACATTTTTGCGTCTACAGGTCAAGTTAATTAACAAACACACCGAGCTGGAAATTATAAAAAAAGACAAAACATAAACCCATTAAATTACATCCACTTGAAATCAAACAATGCAAACATTCACACCATACACATACCAGGCAATGACCATTTCCAATAAGAGACAATCCAAGCACCACCCCTTGACGTCCAATGGTGTTACCACTACTGAAATACCCACTATCAACATCCTGGGAGTTACCATTTACCAGAAGCTCATCCACATAAATACAGGGGCTACAAGAGCAGATCAAAGCCTAGGAATACTGCGGCAAGTAACTCACCTCCTGACTCCCCAAAGCCTGGCCACCATGTAAAAAGGCACAAGTCAGGACCGTGATGGAATACTCCCTACTTGCCTGGATGGGTGCAGCTCCAACAACACTCAAGAAGCTTGACAACACATCCAGGACAAAGCAGCCTGCTTGATTGGCACTGCATCCTCAAGCATCCACTCCCTCCACCACTGACGCTTAGCAGCAGTACATACTGTCTGCAAGATGCACTGCAGAAATTCACCAAAAGATCCTTAGACAGCACTTTCCAAACCCAGAACTACTTTCATTTGAAAGGACATGGGCACCAGATACAGGGGATCACCACCACCTGCAAATTCTCCTACAAGCCACTCACCATCTTGACTCGTAAATATATTGCCATTCCTCCACTGCCGCTGGGTCAAAATATTGACATTTCCTCAAGGTATTGTGGGTCAACCTACAGCATGTCGACTGTAGCAGTTCAGGAAGGCAGCTCACCACTACCCTCTCAAGTGCAGCTAGGGATGGACAATAAATGACACCCACATCCCCAGTGAATATAAAAAAAATTAAACTGTGTAGTTAAGCAAGCAATTCAAAGCTGTGCTTAGAGTTATGTAACTGTAATTGCAGTATTGTCAGTTATGGTTAATAGACACTTACCAACAGGGATGCTGGTGGAAGTTGATGGGGCATCAGTAGTCATTCTGAAACCTGGCAAGAAAGTAGACTGATTGCTATCAGACCGGTATCCAGGACACTGCCTGCAGAGAATATGTGGCTGACTGAAAATAGATAGAAACACAAAATGCAGTCAACCATGGAGAGATAGCAAAGTGTATTTAAATTTTACTGTAGAGTTTGTGCAACTCTTAAGGAGCACCAAGAAAATAAATTCAGAAGCAATTTATTATAATCAATTAATCCAATCAGAAATCAGTTCTCTTTGTATTTATATCTCCATTTCTCATTCTGCACACTCACGTTTCAGGTCTTCTTTCTCCATTAAAAAGCTGATCCATCACACACTCAAAATAAACTGAAATAGTACCTCAAGTAATTTTATTCAAACTGTCAGTTGGTACCAATTTGGAACTCCAGCCAGAAAGTTTGAGCCCCGTTGCAGAGAACACGCAGAGGCTGATCTTCCAGTGTTGTACTGAGAGATTGCTGTTCAATCACATGCCCTTCAGACGACAGGTTAAAATGACATTTGGTTCAGGTAAAAGTAAAAAATATCTATGGCACTAACTAAAGAGCAGGAGAGTTTGTCCCTGCATCCTGACCAACATTTACACTATAAACAAATTATCCTGGAGTTTTGTGACATTCCGAGTGTGTGGAAGGTACTACATAATGCAATTATCTTATTAAATTTGTTCATTAAGCAGCTGAGCCACTCACCCCAGGATTCCTTAGTCTATAGCAAATTAGTGGATCTTGACCAAGACTCAAAACTGCAAAAAAATAGCTAGCTTCAGTGCCCTGGATATGGGGGAGGGTAGATCAAAAGAAAATACACCATCCCGAGAGTCCCCTTACTGCTATTCAGTGACACCACACCTCATCGTTATCAGTTACATAATGCACTTTGAACACATTGGGCAGGAACAGAATCAATCCTTGGCACAGTGCTCCCATGACTAATTGGTCTGATGACACCCAATGCCAATGCTTGCAATGAAACAGGAGAATCATTCAGCCCCTCAAGCTTGTTTCACCATATAATGACTCCTTGATAGCTCTGAGCTCCATCCACCCATTTTGCTCCATATCCTTTTCTTCTGTTGGCAGCAAAATCGGAGATTTATAATGAATTGAGCAAACATCTACTGCTTTTTGAGAAAGTCTGCTCCACTCTTCTTCACACAGTGGTAAAGTGTTTGCTAATTCTCCCCTGATGACCTGATTGACAAAAGCGCATAAGCTCAAATTCAGAGACTCATCCCATCAGCAGAAAAGGCTTTTCACTATCAACCCTATAATTTTATTTCAAAACCCTAAAAAAAAAGATGCTCAATCAAATCACTGCTAAACCCTCCAAATTCTGATAACACACTTTAGGTCAGCTTACATGGCACATAACCAGCACTGTCAAACCTGGAAACCAAAGTAGCAACAGCTTCAGGAGAAGACCGGAAGGGAACTGTAGGTTTTTCCCTCCATTATTCATTTCAAAAGGTGAATATATGCAACACGACAGCTGAAGCATTACAAGAACATGGCCTGAATTATGTCTGTGTATTTTGCAATAACATTTGCTCAACTGTGAATACTGAATTTTCAGGCTGTATTTTCCAAGGATGCCCACCACTTTGTAAAGGGCCAATAATTCATTACAAAGCAGGACATTCACTGCTGTTTAGTCACTGCTCCAATTATTTTGCTTGTTTTAGGAATCCTTAAACGTTAGCATGAATACTAATCAACAATTATGCCCTTTTATAAGGGATCATCTGCTCCTCATGCATTTCCTCTGGCACACAACAGCAGATCTTTCAAAAACTCACCTAAAATCAGAAGATTCACTATCAACATCAGACAGTTCCAGAAAATCCTCGGAGCTGACCTCTTCATCAGAGAATGACCGCTTAATCTTAGGTTGTAACATGTCATGTGTGATTTTATTTCTGGCATCCATGCTTTGCAGTTCATCTCCACTACGACACTTCTCTGAAATAGTAATTCATACACAAACATGGCCAAAATAAATCACCAAACTAGTATCATAATCTAGCACAGTTTTGACAGGTGTCTTGTGGTCCAATATTTTCTTTTCCTCTTCCACTCAGACAAGCAAAGAAATTTTCAGATAAGTCAAGCAAGAAATATGACTGGGACAACAAGATTACCGATTTCTGTTAAGAAATTTGCACACATGGCACGTTTTCTGACAAGATAACATTTTCCACTCTGACAATTTAAAATTGTATTTCTTCTTGTTTGTTGCATTATTTCCTACTGACAATTTACATCTTTCTCAGAATTACATTCCAATCCGGTAATGGAAAGTTACATCTGTGAAATTGACAATGTTCTGCAAAATTCAACAGAATGAACCAAATTGGAAACAATCTTGCTTCTCACATTCATTTTGACCAGTTGGTTACTCAAAATGACAGAGCATGATTTCACACACAGCCATTTCTGACTTAGCAACAGAATCCCTACATGAAATACAAGTTTCTTCAAGATAGAGGTTTTTTTTTTTTTTAAAAAACTTCTGCAGTCTTGATTCATGCACTGAGAAAATTCAAGTAACTACCAATATCAGTGACTAATAACCAAGAGCAAGGTATGAATGACTTTACAATTTTGCTTTCCATAGATCTTAAAGCTGAAAGCTGTAATTCATGTCCAAGATTCCTCCCTCTCTCCCAAATCACATAATATCAAACACCTGGAATATGTGATATCATATATTCTAACACAAACAAATCTGTGCACATGAATTTAACACAGCAATTACTTGCCTGGATGTTGCAATAGGTAAGCCTCCACCAGATTATTCACCATGTGGTTCTTGCTGATGCGTTCAACAGGACAACGGCAAGTTGGGCAAAGTGACGAACGCTCCATCCAGCCTGAGTAACATGCCGCACAGAATGAATGCATACATGGTTGAAGGCTGAACAAGGTCAGGGGAGGGTAGAGGAAAGGTGAAATTAGACCTTATAGGGTTTTTTTTTTGTTGGATAAAGCTTCTACATCTTGTGCTGAAAGATCAAGCTAACCACTTACTCATTTTTCAGAGTTACCATCGCTGAAACAATACATTTACAAAAATTACCAAGCAAACACATACTAGAATGCGAAGCTCTTGTAATGCAGTGGGAGTACTCCTACCTCTGAGTCAGGAGGCTCCAGTTCAAGTCCGACCTGCTTCAGAGCTGTTAGTGGCACATCTGAACAGGTTGGTCAAAACACTTCTATACCATAATGATCGATAACTTTCATTGATCACCGCTGATCATAACCCAAATACACTATCCTTGGGAGCAATGTTGTTAGTTCAGCAGCTAATCTTTTTCTGCCATTTTTACATCGCCACCCACAAAGCCCACATTTGGAGACTACATTTGGGTCTCAGTTGCCACCAGAGATGGACTATTCAAAATATTGTAATGTTGCAGTCTTGAGCACATAATTTAAACAAACTCCTACTAAAACAAGAGATAGTAGGAACTGCAGACGCTGGAGAATCCGAGACAACAAGGTGCAGAACTGGATGAACACAGCAGGCCAAGCAGCATCATAGGAGCAGGAAAGCTGACGTTTCGGGCCTAGACCCTTCATCAGAAATGGGGGAGGGGAAGGGGGTTCTGAAATAAATAGGGAGAGAG
>NW_025968734.1:0-9592 GCF_021869965.1 Rhincodon typus | reverse complement strand
CCCACCCCCTTGACCTGTCCGTCCTCCCTGGACTGACCTATCCCCCTCCTTAACTCCCCACCTACACTCACCTTTACTGGCTCCATCCCCGCCTCTTCAACCTGTTTGTTTCCTCTCCACCTATCCTCTCCTCTGTCCATCTTCTATCCGCCTCCCACTCTCTCCCTATTTATTTCAGAACCCCCTTCCCCTCCCCCATTTCTGATGAAGGGTCTAGGCCCAAAACATCAGCCTTTCTGCTCGGCCTGCTGGGTTCATCCAGCTCTGCACCTTGTTGTCTCCTACTAAAACAAACTCTGTTTCAACTGGCATTCTTGATAAACCAGCAGTTATACATCTCTATACCTATTATTGTATTATCACTACCTCCACAATGTCAGAGTAGTCAGTTAAGATTGTGAGCGAGATGCCTCTCTACTGGTAAGTTTTATTTGAGGGAAAGTTGCAATATTGTTTAAGTGAATTATGTTGTAAATAAAGTATGACAGTGATGTGCATACCTCCTTTAGTATGTTTCTATTACTTAGTGTGTGTTTTGCCATCAATTATGTGGACCGCTTGATCAACAGCATGGCGGCTCAGTGGTGAGCACTGCTGCCACACAGCACCAGGGACCCAAGTCGCCCGAGGCAGGAATCGAACCATCTGTGTGAAGTTTGCACATTCTCCCTGTGTCGGTGTGGGTTTTCTCAGGGTGCTCCAGTTTCCTCCCACAGTTGAAACATGTGCAGGTTAGGTGGATTGGCCATACTAAATTGCCCTTAGTGCCCAGGGACATGCTGGCTAGGGGGATTAGCCATGAGAAATGCAGGGTTACAGGGTGGGGGGTGGGTCTGTGTGGGAGACTGGTGGGCCAAATGGCCTGCTTCTACACAGCAGGGATTCAATGAACCAGAATATTTGATCAACCAGTACACATCTGGTCCCGTAGGTACCTGTTAATAAAACATTTGCTTAATTTCAAAGCAATCAAGTGTCGATAACTTAGCTCGTTCCATATAGAAGACGGTGTAAAGCGTTCATATCTTAATGTACCTGACACAATCATGCAACAAGTCTTGACAGATGATACAGGTGAGTGTTTCCTCCATTTTATCTGGCTGCTTTCCTTCGGGGGTCACTTGATCCTCATTTGTAATGTTTGAACTTTGACCCTCATTGAGTAGCAATGGATCTGGAACTCTGCAAGTCTCTATCAAAATATATCATATTGAAAGAAAAGTGTTTTATAGCAGATAAAAACTTAAAATCGCACAAACAAAAACAGAAACTAATCTTTGAACTTAAAAAGTAAGTAAATGCTGGAAATGAATAATAGATATATTGCCATAGGAATAGTAAAAGGTCCAGCACAGGCACTATCAACCAAAAGGCCTTCTGCTGTGTATGATTCTATATTAGTGCACAAACTACGGGGTGCACAAAAATTGAAAAATGATTAGAACTGAAACTGGTGCACCCATCATGTCTTTCTTCCAAGACTTTAATGTAGGACAATTCCTTATCCACCCCCTCTTCGGGTAGGCTGTGCTGCTCTGGACACAGGTACCACAATTTTCATTAATATCCATGATATGTGGCATATTAGGAAAGTAACTGGAAGTTGAAACGCTGTCTAAAATTTCCTTTTTTGCTCAGACAAAGGCCTGGATAGATCTATGGAATGGGGAAAAGCTGTCTTAAAGACTGTTTGGGGTCACGTCGTGTCATGTGGCTATATTAGTCAACTCAGGAAATAAAATCCAAATCCTAACAATCAAAGTTGCAAAATAAATACTTGCCCATTTTGTGTTTCTTTTTGGTTGGTTCCAGGTCTTCTTCTTTTTCCAAAGCACCTGGATCAGATGACTTTGGGGCTTCAGGTCCTGATGTGCTTTCCATATTCACTTGAATCCTTGAAGGTGATAAAGCAGGATTAGGCAGCTTTGAACATGAAGTCCAAAACGTTGGTAAACAATTAGGTCCATGTGCAAACATTGAAGATCTAGCAGTAGTGGGCACAGGTCCTGTTGAGGAAGTGCATGGCTCCACAATGGAAGCAATAGGCTGATCAGTGTCGGAGTTTGCTCCAGAGGTACAGAATGGATCGTAGTAAGATGTGCATGGCTGTGGTTCCTCTCGGGAAGGGTGTTCAACTTGTTTTGAACAAAGTGGGGGAATGACTGCTGCTTGGTCGTTGTTGCTGCCCAAGCTTGAGGTTTCTTTAATAACCTGCTCAACCATACTGCAAGAGGATCCTGTACACAAAAATTATTTGTAAGTACATGGTAATCCATTTTCAGACTGACATTAAGTCAATTCATCCCTCATTAAAAAGCCTTCTCGTTTATGGAGTACTAACTACATGTAACTTTACAAACTGTGAAGATATATAAACAAAATAGAGGAGAAATCCCAGAATGTTACAGCACAGAAAGCAGCCATCACCTCTGTACTTGCCCTCTGAAAGAGTTGATCAACAGACTAACTCAGCCAATTTCCCGTACTTTTAATTTCTCAATTTTTCAAATATTTATCCACTTTCCCTCGATTCTGATCAACGACGTGCCAACTTTCTTGACAGGTTTCTGCAACCTTTTAGGAAAATAAAATTCCATGCCTTTTCCATAACAGATCTATACAGAAATTTTTTTAAAAATAGGTCTCATGCAAAAGGATCTGAGAAAATGGGTCTTGACTATAGACCTGCAACAATATTTTAGATGCCTTCTTCTCCATCAGGTGCTTGATCCTGTTCCAGCTTACCTGTTTACTGAGCTCAGGCTCTGAAGAAAGCCTACACTGAGACCTCAGCCTCTACAAGAACAAAAACCTGCAGCCTGACACTCATCAAAAATGGCACTCCTTAAGTAAGGCAAAAGAAAAAAAGAGAAAGAGGGGGACGGAGAGATCCAGCACATACTACTCAGCCACTTACTGCTGTTGGAGAGTAGTGTCCAAAGCAGCTAATCTGATGGGAAAATTTGCAGAAAGGGAAGAAAACCTAAAACTGACCTGGATTTCTGGCATATGAGGCAAAGTAATCAATTGGTGCCTCTGTGCGCCTCAGTCTCTGTGCACGGATGCTGGTGGACCACAGAAAAGCTTTGGAATTCTGTCTGAAGTCCAAAATGCCCCTCCCTGTCTTTACAAATTTCCATGATTTTTCAATTACTTGAACTTTTTTGAAATTTCCATTACTTGTCAAGTTTTCCATGACCCTTGAACCTTGTTGGGGCTTAAGTAGTCACAAATCTGTGTTATTTGGTGAACATTTTATGTATATGCCTTTCAGTTGCCAAGTGAAATAGACTTTTCCAATTTACTTCTAACAAACTCAATTCTAAACATTTAACTGACTTGTAATGTAAATACCTCCAGTTTCTCAAGTTGAGCTAATGTTAAGCAACACTGCAATATATCTTGTAACCCTTACAGCATAGTAACAGACCATTTGACCAAACTATTCTATGCTGGTGTTTGTTCTCCATATGAGCCTTCTCCGACCCTATTTCATTCATATGAAGGAAAATGTTTAATTCCATAATAGGTTATTACAACTAAAGAAAATTCACATCTCTTATCCTATTTCCATTAAAATCTAAAACAATTCTTAATTACCCGTTGATTCTTCCATGTTTTCCTCTTCGGAGTTCAGTGCTTTGTACAAATAGGCAACATCTAGAAAGTAAATTAAGAGAGAAGGAGATGGAAAAGGCTAGTTTTTTTTTTTGCTTAAGATTAACACACCACCCCTAGCCAAAAGATACAGTGCAAGAACATTGAACTGTAAAACATCCTTTGAGTTGACTGGTGGCTCTTTGATGGTGCAGGGCCACTGAATGGATAGGTATTCAAATACTTCATTTACAATAACTTTCTACAAGAAAGTATATGGCATATGCACTGCAAGTGTCAAAGCCAAACTCAGCTACAAATCTTCCCTGAAATTTTGGCTCACATAAAGGAGCTATTTGAACCCAACATTGACTGGCATCTTAGAAGAAAATGTAATGTTTTGGGCTGCTTACCCAACACAATTAAATTTTACAAATACAAATCAGTCTTTCCTCAATGGCCACAAACTAATAATGCTTAGCAATCAGTGTCACTGTCAATAGTAAGATGTATTTCTTGTAATTTACAAGAAGATTAGCTAAACTATGCAGTTAGGGAAGGGCCAAAAAGTGAACATGTTCCAATATTGATTTTCTCAGGGGCCTCAGGAAATGCCAGCAGAGTTAAACAGACTTTTTGCATCAGTCACTACCTTTGAAGATACTTTGAACATCTCAATGCCAAATAATTTTGGGAAGGGATTAAGTACCATAACTAGAGAAGCAGTATTAGGCAAACTAATGGGGCTGAAAGCAGATAAAGTCTCCTGGCCCTGATGGCTTGCATTCTAGGAACATAAAAGAGGTAGCTACAGAAATAGTGGGTGCATTGAATGTAGTTTTCCAAAAAAATTCTTCGATTCTGGAGAAGTACCAGAGGATTGGAAAACTGCAAAATGTGACATCCCCATTCAAAAAGGGAATGGGGTGGGTGGGAACAAACAGGATGACTGGCCTAGCATCGATCATTGGAAAAATATTGGAATAATTAAGGAGGGATTAGCAGAACATTGAGAAAATCATAATCTAATCAAGCAGAGTCAGCATGGCTTCATGAAAGAGAAATATGATCTGACTTATTTATCAGAGTTTTGCAAGGAAATCTCAACCAGAATGGATAGAGGGGCAACCAGATGTGTTGTATTCAGACACCCAGGTGTTTGACAAGGTACTTCACAAAAGGTCAAATCAAAAGACAAAAGACCCCAGTGCTTTTTTTTCAGGTTGGCAACCTCTAACTAGGAGGGTATTCCATGGGGTTCACTGTTTGGACTGCCACTATTTACAATATATATTAATGACTTGGAGAAAGCAGTGAATGTACTACAGCCAAATTTGTGGATGACAAAAACAGATGGAAAGGCAGGATGCGAGAGGAATACAAGCAATTTACAGAGATATTGATAGGTTAAATAAATGGGCAAAATGTTGGTAAGTGAAGTATAATGTGGAAAAATGTGAAGCTGTTTATTTTGGATAAAAACAATAGAACAGGATTATTTAAAAATGGAGAAAAACTGCAGAAAGCTTTGACAGAAAGGGACTTAGGGAAACTTGTGCATGTAGCACAGAAAGCTAGTCCACAGGTGCAGCAGGTAATCAGGAAGGCTAATAGCAGTTAGGCATTTAGGACGGCAAATGAACGTTAGCATTCATTTTGGAGAGAGCTAGAATACAAGAGCAGATATGTACTGCTGAGGCTGTATAAGGCTCTGGTCAGATTACAATCAGAATTTAGTGGGCAGTTTTGGGCCCGTATTCAAGGAGCGATGTCTTGGCCTTAGAGGGAGTCCAGAGGAGGTTTACAAAAATGATCCTGGGGATGAAAGGCTCATCATGCGAGGAGTGAAGACTCTAGAGCTGTACTTGATGGAACTTAGAAGGATGAGGAGGGGATCTGACCGAAATTTACAGAATTCTGAGGGCCTGGATAGAGTGGACATAGAGATGATGTTTACGCTCATAGCACAGGCTAGAATCTGAGGGCACAGCTTCAGAGCGAGGGATGACTTTTTAGGAACAAAAACAGAAATTGCTGGAAAAGCTCAGCAGGTCTGGCAGTATCTGTGGAGAGAAGTCAAAGTTAACTTTTCACGTCAAATGACTCTGCCTAGAACTTTTTAGCATTGACGGGAGGAGGAATTTCTTCAGAGGATGGTTAATCAGTGGAACTCATTGCCTCAGAGGGCTATGGAGACAAATCATTGAAGGTATTTAAAACAGTGACAAATAGATTCTTGATTGGTAAGAGGATCAAGGATTACAAGGGGAAACAGGATAATGGGATTGACAAACATATCAGCCATGACTGCATGGCAGAGCAGACTCAATAGGTCAAATGGCCTAATTATGCTCCTATATCTTATGGTCTATAGTCTTACTTCAATCCCTTGAAATAAGGGCCAGAATTGTATCAAGGAAAGGAAAGTCTTACTGCAAACATACAAGATGCTGGTCAGACAGTTTTAGTCCCCTGATTTCAAGAAGAGATTTTATTTCATTGGAGGCAGTTCGGAGAAGGTTCACTAGGATGACCCCTGATCTGGAGGGATTGTCTTATGAACAAAGATTAAGGAGTTTGGGGCTCTACTCATTGGAATTTAGAAGAATGAGAGTGGCCTCATTGAAACGTATAGGATTATTAAAGGGCTTGACAGGATCAGAAGACAGTCTCGGAACAAAAGGGTTGCCAATTTAAGACTGTGACGGGCAGATTCTCTCAAAAGGTTGAGTCTTTGGATCTCTTTGCTACAGACAGCTGTAGTGACAGAGTTCTTGTGTATATTTAAACAGATGGATAGATTCTTGATCCATAGGGGATTCAAGGGTTATGGGGAAAGGGCAGGAAAACAGGCATGAGGATTGTTGGATCAGCCCATGTTCTTACGGAATACTACAACAGGCTCAGGGGGCCAAATGGCCTACTCCCGTTTACTTTTCTTATGGTTTTAAAATGTAGCACAAAAAGTCACAAACTAAATTCAAACTTCGTCAAAGAGGTTGGTTTGAATAAGTTTAAAGGATAAAAGCAAGGAAGATAATTGTTAAATTTTAAAGAGGAAATTCCAGGGTTTAGGGCACAGGTAACTAAAAAAAGCACGGTCACCAGTGGTGAAGTAAATAAAATTGGAATGTACAGAGGACAGAATTTGCAGAATTCCGATAGCTCAAATAATTGTGGAGTTGTTGATGATTAGAGACTGGGAAGGATGAAGTCAGGGAAGGATTTGTAAGCAAGGCTGAGAATACTAAAATCAAGACTTTGCTTGACCAAGAGTCAGGGTTAGGTAGTGCTCCGTCAAAGCTGCAGAAGTTCCAATGTCCACGCATACTGATTGGCATCAGCCTGTGATCTCAGCACTGACTTCTGGTTCTAGATGTCACGCAGCTGGGAAGAAAATTAGAGGGAACACTGGTGACTGGTCAGAGGGACTTGGCGAGAGTTAGGGCATGGGAAACAGTGTTTTGGATGACTTCCAAGTTTAAACGAACAGAATTTAGTAGACTGGCCAGGATTGCAATGGAATAGTCATGTCTCAAGGAATAAAAAGCTTGATTCAGGGTTTCAGCAGCAGATGAGTGAGACCAAGTGGGCTAATGTTAGAGGTAAAAATAAGTGAGCTTAGTGAAGGCGTATGAATATAGTCAGTAGCTCATCTCAGAGTCAAATATGCCACTAATGTTGCAAACTGTCTGATTTTGTCTCAGGGACAGGTGTGAAAATCAGAAGGGGGCTTGAAGCAGGGATCAAAAAACAAAGGTATCAGTTTTCCAATATGGGAAGTTTAATTTTAACAGGAAAATTTTGCTAATTCAGTACCAGCTATCAAATAAGCTGTCTGATATCTTAGCAACAAATCTTACTTAGCAGAGTATAATAACAAACCAAAAGTAACAGCCAATTACGAAGCAGGTTTCTGACTGAGGCTGCTTCACAGGCTGCAACCCAATCACATTTAAACAAACTGGAAATGGGATAATTCAAACTATGGGCAATACATCTAATATTATCCTTACTCTGATCTGGCTCATTCTTTCTGTAGACAACGTAAATGGCATCGCCATTTTGCAACGGATAGGTCTGTTTCTTCACTACTTTAGATTTGTTGATGACCGTTCCATTGGTGCTGAAAACAAGAACACAAGTTAGGTTGTCTTCAGCCTTCTTGGTAAAGTAGTCATAATCAAACCTACACTCACATCAGATTATCAAAGCCCATGGCTTTCACCATCATTTGGAAATTGTGCCAAGCTCAACTTTAAAACACTTCATTTCTTTTAAATGTTACAATGAATAAGTTCACATTCTGGTGATTTTCTCCCCACCAATTCTAATAGCCTAAGTCAAACAC
Source organism: Rhincodon typus (assembly GCF_021869965.1). Lineage (NCBI taxonomy): Eukaryota > Metazoa > Chordata > Chondrichthyes > Orectolobiformes > Rhincodontidae > Rhincodon > Rhincodon typus. The sequence continues at coordinate 1,644 of NW_025968734.1, read as the reverse complement.
AAAGTATAACAAGGTGTCACTATTGTTAGCTTGTGTTCAGCACCAATGTGCTTGTTAGGCCACAACAGTGGTGCTCGCACCTAACCTGCATAGGACAGTGATGTGGTTTCACAGCCAAAAACCTCCAAGCTCAGGAAGATATAAGCACCTCAGAAATGCTGCACTGTGTGACTAGAGAATAAGTGCAACTTTCAATTAGGAATATTAGGGTTTAGGAATATACCATTTGACCCTTCTAGCCTGTCCCCCATCCAATGGGATCACAGTTAATCTGGTTGTGGTGTCAGCTCCGCTTTCCAGTCTCCCTACTACATTAACTTCAACTCCCTTGTCTATCCAGAATCAGAATAGCTCTACTTTGAGAAAACTTAATGCCCCAGCCTCCGTTGATTACTGGGGAAGAGAATTCTACAAATTAACAACACTCAAAGAAGAAATTTCATTTCCGTTTAAGAATGAAAGGTCTCACTCTTAAGGCAGCGCACCCTTGTTCCTGTCTCCCCCACAAGAGGAAATATCTTCGAGTCTCCACACCATGAAGTCCCGAAAACCTTCTATGCTTCAAATGGGTCACCTCTCATTTTCCCAGACTCCAGTGGGTATAGGTCCCCTTATCTTCCTAAGGTAAACTGTTCAGGAATAGGTCCAGCAAATCTTCTCTGAACTGCCTCTAAAGTAATTATTACCTTTTTTGAAAATGAACTGGATACAGCACTGCAGATATGGTTTAACCAAAGCTGCAGTAAAATTTCCCTACTTTTATATTCTATTACCCTTGTCACAAATACCATTTGCCTTCCTAATCACTTGCTGGACCAACATACTAACATTTCATAATTCACACAAAGGGACACACAGAGAACTCTTTACCTTAGATTTGCAATCTCTCTCCATTCAAATAGCATATTGCATTCTATTGTACTTACCCGAAAGTGGATATTAACTACCTACATTATAACCCAAATGTCAAACTTTTGCTCACTTCAACCTGTCTATATCCCTTTGCATGCTCCTTGCACATTGGATGACTTACTTTCCTACTTTGTAATTTAATTTTGTGGGACGTGGGCATCGCTGAGCATCTTTTGCCCATGAGAAGGTGGTGGTGAGCTGCTTTCTTGAACCGGTGCAGTCCACCTGCTGTGGGTTGACCCACAATGCCATTATGGAGGGAATTCCAGGATTTTGACACAGTGACAGTGAAGGAACTGCAATATATTTCCAAATAAAGATGGAATGTGACTTGGAAGAGGAACTTTCAGGTGGCAGTATTCCCATACATCTGCTGCGTTTGTGGGTTTGGAAGGTGCTGTGTGAGGATCTTTCGTGAATTTATGCAGGGCATTGTGTAGGTAGTACACACTGCTGCTACTGAGCATCGATGGTGGGTTAGGTGCATGCAGCGCCAATCAAGTGGGCTGCTTTGTCCTGAATGGTGTTGAGCTTCTTGAGTGTTGTTGGGGCTGCACTCATTCAGGCAAGTGGGGAGTATTCCATTATACTCCAGACTTGTGCCTTGTAAATGGTGGACAGGCTCTGGGGAATCAGGTGGTGAGTTACTTGCCACAGTATTCCTAGCTTCTGCCCTGCCCTTGTAGCCACTGCATTTATGTGGTGAGTCCAGTTGAGTTTCTGATCAATGAT
>NW_025968733.1:19874-21049 GCF_021869965.1 Rhincodon typus | reverse complement strand
ACAGTGGGGTTTGTGCAGCCAGGGTAAGTGTGAACAGTGGTGTAAGGGCAGCCAGGGTAAGTGTGAACAGTGGGGTTTAGGGCAGCCAGAGTAAGTGTGAAGAGTGGTGTAAGGTCAGCCAGGGTAAGTGTGAACAGCACGAATTGTGCAGTCAGGGTAAGTGTGAACATTGGGGTTTGTGCAGTCAGGGTAAGTGTGAACAGTGGGATTTGTGCAGTCAGGGTAAGTGTGAACCATGGGTAAATGCAGACAGGGTAAGTGTGAACAGTGGGGTTAGTGCAACTGCGGTAAGTGTGAACAGTGGGGTTTGTTTAGCCAGAGGAAGTGTGAACAGTTGGGACTGTGCAGTCAGGGTAAGTGTGAACAGTGGGGATAGTGCCGTCAGGTAAGTGTGAACAGTAGGGTTAGATCAGCGAGTGTAAATGTGAACAGTGAGGGTTCGTGCAGCCATAGTAAGTGTGAACATTGGGCTTAGTGCAGCCAGGGTAAGTGTGAACAGTGGGGGTTAGTGCAGCCAGGGTAAGTGTGAACAGTGGGGTAGGTGTGAACAATGGGGGTTGCGTGCAGACAGGGTAAGTGTGAACAGTGGGGTTAGTGCAACTACGGTAAGTGTGAACAGTGGGGTTTGTTTTGCCAGAGTAAGTGTGAACAGTTGGGATTGTGCAGTCAGGGTAAGTGTGAACAGTGGGGATAGTGCCGTCAGGTAAGTGTGAACAGTAGGGTCAGATCAGCGAGGGTAAATGTGAACAGTGAGGGTTTGTGCAGCCATAGTAAGTGTGAACATGGGGGTTAATGCAGCCAAAGTGTGAACAGTGGTTGTTAGTGCAGCAAGGGTAAGTGTGAATAGTGTGGTTTGTTCAGCCAGGTTAATTGTGAACAGTGGGATGAGTACAGCCAGGGTAAGTGTGAACAGTGGGTAAATGCAGAAAGGGTAAGTGTGAACAGGGGTTAGTGTAACTACGGTAAGTGTGAACAGTGGGGAGAGTGCAGGAAGGGTAAGTGTGAACAGTGGGATGAGTACAGCCAGAGAAAGTGTGAACAGTGGGGTTTGTGCAGCCAGGGTAAGTGTGAACAGTGGTGTAAGGGCAGCCAGGGTAAGTGTGAACAGTGGGGTTTAGGGCAGCCAGAGTAAGTGTGAACAGTGGTGTAAGGTCAGACAGGGTAAGTGTGAACAG
>NW_025968733.1:18294-19374 GCF_021869965.1 Rhincodon typus | reverse complement strand
AAGCCAGGGTAAGTGTGAACAGTGGGGATAGTGAAGTCAGAGTAAGTGTGAACAGTGGGGTCACTGCAGCCAGGGTAAGTGTGAACAGCGGGGTTAGTGCAGTCAAGGAAAGTGTGAACAGTGAGAGTAGTGCAGTCAGGGAAAGTGTGAACAGTGGCGATAGTGCAGTAAGTGTAAGTGTGAACAGTGGGATGAATACAGCCAGAGAAAGTGTGAACAGTGGGGTTTGTGCAGTCAGGGTAAGTGTGAACAATGGAGTAAGTGTGACCAGTGGAGGATAGTGCAATAAGCGTAAGTGTGAACATTGGGGTTCGTGCAGCCAGAGGAAGTGTGAACAGAAGTGTAAGGTCAGCCAGGGTAAGTGTGAACTGCAGGAACTGTGCAGTCAGGGTAAGTGTGAACATTGGGGTTTGTGCAGTCAGGCTCAGTGTGAACAGTGGGATTTGTGCAGCCATGGTAAATGTGAACAGTGGTGTAAGGGCACCCAGGGTAAGTGTGAACATTGGGGTAGTGCAGCCAGAGTAAGTGTGAACATTGGGGTAGTGCAGCCAGAGTAAGTGTGAACAGTGGGGGATAGTGCAGTAAGGGTAAGTGTGAACAGTGGGTGTTAGTGCAGCCAGGGTAAGTGTGAACAGTGGTGTAAGGGCAACCAGGGTAAGTGTGAACAGTGGGGTTGGTGCAGCCAGAGTAAGAGTGAACAGTGGGGATAATGCAGAAAGGGTAAGTGTGAACAGTGGGATGAGTACACCAAGAGAAAGTGTGAACAGTGGGGTTTGTGCAGCCGGGGTAAGTGTGAACAGTGGGGTTTGTGCAGCCATGGTAAGTGCGAACAGTGGTGTAAGGGCAGCCAGGTTAAGTGTGAACAGTGGGGTTTAGGGCAGCCAGGGTAAATGTGAACAGTGGGGTTAGTGCAGCCACGGTAAATGTGAACAGTGGTGTAAGGTCAGCCAGGGTAAGTGTGAACAGCAGGAATTGTGCAGTCAGGGTAAGTCTGGACAGTGGGGGTTAGTGCAGCCAGGGTAAGTGTGACCAGTGGGGGAAGTGTGAACAGTGGGGGATAGTGCAGCCAGGGTAAGTGTG
>NW_025968733.1:16797-17794 GCF_021869965.1 Rhincodon typus | reverse complement strand
CCTGGCTGCACTAACCCCCACTGTTCACACTTACTCTGGCTGCACTAACTCCCACTGTTCACACTGATCCTGACTGCACAATTCCCGCTGTTCACACTTACCGTAGTTGCACTAACCCCCACTGTTCACACTTACCCTGACTGCACAATTCCTGCTGTTCACACTTACCCTGGCTGCACAAACCCCACTGTTCACACTTACCCTGGCTGCACTAACCCATACTGTTCACACTTACCCTGGCTGCACTATCCCCCACTGTTCACACTTCCCCCACTGGTCACACTTACCCTGGTAGCACAAACCCCACTGTTCACAGTTTCTCTGCCTGCACTAAGCCCGACTGTTCACACTTACCCTGGCTGAAGTTACACCACTGTTCACACTTACCATGGCTGCACAAACCCCACTGTTCACACTTACCCCGGCTGCACAAACCCCACTGTTCACACTTTCTCTTGGTGTACTCATCCCACTGTTCACACTTACCCTTTCTGCACTATCCCCACTGTTCGCACTTGCCTTGGCTGCACTACCCCACTGTTCACACTTACCCTGACTGCACAAACGCCACTGTTCACACTTTCTCTGGGTGTACTCATCCCACTGTTCACACTTACCCTTACTGCACTAACCCCCACTGTTCACACTTTCCCTGACTGCACTAGCCCCACTGTTCACACTTACCCTGGCTGACCTTACACCACTGTTCACATTTACCGTGGCTGCAATAACCCCCACTGTTCACACTTACCCTGACTGCACTAACCCCGCTGTTCACACATACCCTGGCTTTATTAACCCCACTGTTCACACTTACTCTGACTTCACTAACCCCACTGTTCAGACTTACCCTGGCTGCACTAACCCCCACTGTTCACACTTACCCTGACTGCACAATTCCCACTGTTCACACTTACCCTGACTACACTATCCCTTTTGTTCACACTTAACCTGGCTGCACTAACCCCCACTGTTCACACTTACCCTGGCTGCACTA
>NW_025968733.1:15424-16297 GCF_021869965.1 Rhincodon typus | reverse complement strand
AGTGTGAACAGTGGGGGTTATTGCAGCCATGGTAAATGTGAACAGTGAGGGTTAGTGCAGCCAGGGTAAGTGTGAACAGTGGGGGTTAGTGCAGCCAGGGTAAGTGTGAACAGTGGGGATAGTGTAGTCAGGGTAAGTGTGAACAGCGGGAATTGTGCAGTCAGGATAAGTGTGAACAGTGGGGGTTACTGCAGCCAGGGTAAGTCTGAACAGTGGGGTTAGTGAAGCCAGGGTAAGTGTGAACAGTGGGGATAGTGAAGTCAGAGTAAGTGTGAACAGTGGGGTCACTGCAGCCAGGGTAAGTGTGAACAGCGGGGTTAGTGCAGTCAGGATACGTGTTAACAGTGGGGGTTAGTGCAGTCAAGGAAAGTGTGAACAGTGAGAGTAGTGCAGTCAGGGAAAGTGTGAACAGTGGCGATAGTGCACTAAGTGTAAGTGTGAACAGTGGGATGAATACAGCCAGAGAAAGTGTGAACAGTGGGGTTTGTGCAGTCAGGGTAAGTGTGAACAATGGAGTATGTGTGACCAGTGGAGGATAGTGCAATAAGGGTAAGTGTGAACATTGGGTTTCGTGCAGCCAGAGGAAGTGTGAACAGAAGTGTAAGGTCAGCCAGGGTAAGTGTGAGCAATGGAGTAAGTGTGAACAGTGGGTAAATGCAGTCAGGGTAAGTGTGAACAGTGGGGTTAGTGCAACTACGGTAAGTGTGAACAGTGGGGAGAGTGCAGTAAGGGTAAGGGTGAACAGTGGGGTGTGTACAGCCAGAGAAAGTGTGAACAGTGGGGTTTGTGCAGCCAGGGTTAGTGTGAACAGTGGTGTAAGGGCAGCCAGGGTAAGTGTGAACAGTGGGGTTTAGGGCAGCCAGAGTAAGTGTG
>NW_025968733.1:14068-14924 GCF_021869965.1 Rhincodon typus | reverse complement strand
TTACCCTGACTACACTATCCCTTTTGTTCACACTTACCCTGGCTGCACTAACCCCACTGTTCACACTTACCCTGGCTGCACAAATCCCACTGTTCACACTTACCCTGACTGCACAAACCCCAATGTTCACGGTTACCCTGACTGCACAATTCCTGCTGTTCACACTTACCCTGGCTGACCTTACACCACTGTTCACACTTACTCTGGCTGCCCTAAACCCCACTGTTCACACTTACCCTGGCTGCCCTTACACCACTGTTCACATTTACCCTTACTGCACTATCCCCACAGTTCACACTTACTCTGGCTGTACTCATCCCACTGTTCACACTTACCCTTTCTGCATTTACCCACTGTTCACACTTACCCTGGCTGTACTCATTCCCACTGTTCACACTTACCCTGGCTGACCTTTCACCACTGTTCACACTTACTCTGGCTGCACGAACCCCAATGTTCACACTTACCCTTACTGCACAATCCTCCACTGGTCACACTTACTCCATTGTTCACACTTACCCTGACTGCACAAACCCCAGTGTTTACACTTTCTCTGGCTGTATTCATCCCACTGTTCACACTTACCCTTACTGCACTATCGCCACTGTTCACACTTACTCTGGCTGCACTACCCCACTGTTCACACTTACCCTGGCTGCCCTTACACCACTGTTCACACTTTCCCTGACCACACTACCCTCACTGTTCACACTTTCCTTGACTGCACTAACCCCCACTGTTCACACTTACCCTGACTGCACAATTCCCGCTGTTCACACTTACCCTGGCTGCACAAACCCCACTGTTCTCACTTACCCTGGCTGCACTAACCCCCACTGTTCACACTTACCCTGGC
>NW_025968733.1:13304-13568 GCF_021869965.1 Rhincodon typus | reverse complement strand
GCCAGGGTAAGTGTGAACAGTGGGGGTTAGTGCAGCCAGGGTAAGTGTGAACAGTGGGGTAAGTGTGAACAGTGGGTGTTGCGTGCAGTCAGAGTAAGTGTGAACAGTGGGGGTTAGTGCAGGCAGTGCAAGTGTGAACAGTGGTGTAAGGTCAGCCAGGGTAAGTGTGAACAGTTGGGGTTAGTGCAGGCAGTGCAAGTGTGAACAGTGGGGTTTTTACAGCCAGGGTAAGTGTGAACAGTGGGGGAAGTGTGAACAGTGGGG
>NW_025968733.1:12693-13204 GCF_021869965.1 Rhincodon typus | reverse complement strand
TAGGGTAAGTGTGAACAGTGGGGGTTAGTGCAGCCAGGGTAAGTGTGAACAGTGGGGTTTGTGCAGCCAGGGTAAGTGTGAACAGCGGGAATTGTGCAGTCAGGGTAAGTGTGAACAGTGGGGGTTAGTGCAGTGAAGGAAAGTGTGAACAGTGAGGGTAGTGCGGTCAGGGAAAGTGTGAACAGTGAGGGTAGTGCAGTCAGGGAAAGTGTGAACAGTGGGGTAGTGCAGCCAGAGTAAGTGTGAACAGTGGGGGTTAGTGCAGGCAGACCAAGTGTGAACTGTGGTGTAAGGTCAGCCAGGGTAAGTGTGAACAGTTGGGGTTAGTGCAGGCAGAGAAAGTGTGAACAGTGGGGTTTGTACAGCCAGGGTAAGGGTGAACAGTGGGGGAAGTGTGAACAGTGGGGGATAGTGCAGCCAGGGTAAGTGTGAACAGTGGGGGTTAGTGCAGCCAGGGTAAGTGAGAACAGTGGGGTTTGTGCAGCCAGGGTAAGTGTGAACAGCGGGAATT
>NW_025968733.1:11113-12593 GCF_021869965.1 Rhincodon typus | reverse complement strand
TAATGCAGTAGGGGTAAGTGTGAACAGTGAGGGACAGTGCAGTAAGGGTAAGTGTGAACAGTGGGATGAGTACAGCCAGAGAAAGAGTGATCAGTGGGGTTTCTGCAGTCAGGGTAAGTGTGAACAGTGTGGTAGTGCAGCCAAGGCAAGTGTAAACAGTGGGGATAGTTCAGCCAGGGTAAGTGTGAACAGTGGGTGTTAGTGCAGTCAGGGTCAGTGTGAACAGTAGGGTTTGTGCAGCCAGGGTAAGTGTGAACAGTGGCTGTTAGTGCAGCCAGGGTAACTGTGAATAGTGTGGTTTGTTCAGCCAGGTTAATTGTGAACAGTGGGATGAGTACAGCCAGGGTAAATGTGAACAGTGGGTAAATGCAGAAAGGATAAGTGTGAACAGTGGGGTTAGTGCAACTACGGTAAGTGTGAACAGTGGGGAGAGTGCAGTAAGGGTAAGTGTGAACAGTGGGATGAGTACAGCCAGAGAAAGTGTGAACAGTGGGGTTTGTGCAGCCAGGGTAAGTGTGAACAGTGGTGTAAGGGCAGCCAGGGTAAGTGTGAACAGTGGGGTTTAGGGCAGCCAGAGTAAGTGTGAACAGTGGTGTAAGGTCAGCTAGGGTAAGTGTGAACAGCAGGAATTGTGCAGTCAGGGTAAGTGTGAACAGTGGGTGTTAGTGCAGTCAGGGTAAGTGTGAACAGTAGGGTTTGTGCAGCCAGGGGAAGTGTGAACAGTGGGTGTTAATGCAGTAAGGGTAAGTGTGAACAGTGAGGGACAGTGCAGTAAGGGTAAGTGTGAACAGTGGGGGATAGTGTAGTAAGGGTAAGTGTGAACAGTGGGTGTTAGTGCAGCCAGGGTAAGTGTGAACTGTGGGTGATAGTGCAGCCAGGGTAAGTGTGACCAGTGGTGTTAGTGCAGCCAGGGTAAGTGTGAACAGTGGGCGTTAATGCAGTCAGGGTAAGTGTGAACAGTGGTGTAAGGGCAACCAGGGTAAGTGTGAACAGTGGGGTTTGTGCAGCCAGGGTAAGTGTGAACAGTGGGGTTTGTTCAGCCATGGTAAGTGTGAACACTGGTGTAAGGGCAGCCAGTGTAAGTGTGAACAGTGGGTGTTAGTGCAGCCATAGTAAGTGTGAACAGTGGGGTCTAGGGCAGCCAGGGTAAGTGTGAACAGCGGGTGTTAGTGCAGTCAGGGTAAGTGCGAACAGTGGGGGTTGCGTGCAGTCACAGTAAATGTGAACAGTGGGGGTTGCGTGCAGTCAGGGTAAGTGTGAACAGTGGGGTTAGTGCAACTACGGTAAGTGTGAACAGTGGCTGTTAGTGCAGCCAGGGTAAGTGTGAATAGTGTGGTTTGTTCAGCCAGGTTAATTGTGAACAGTGGGATGAGTACAGCCAGGGTAAGTATGAACAGTGGGTAAATGCAGAAAGGGTAAGTGTGAACAGTGGAGTTAGTGCAACTACGGTAAGTGTGAACAGTGGGGTTTAGGGCAGCCA
>NW_025968733.1:10002-10613 GCF_021869965.1 Rhincodon typus | reverse complement strand
CCCTAGACCCCACTGTTCACACTTACTATGGCTGCACTAACACCCACTGTTCACACTTACTCTGGCTGCACGACCACACTGTTCACACTTATCCTGGTTGCCCTTACACCAGTGTTCACACTTACCATGGCTGCACAAACCCCACTTTTCATACTTACCCTGACTGCACAAACCCCAATGTTTACACTTACCCTGGCTGCACAAACCCCACTTTTCACACTTTCCCTGGTTGCCCTTACACCACTGTTCACACTTACCCTGACTGCATTAACGCCCACAGTTCACACTTACCCTGGCTGCACTAACACCCACTATTCACACTTACCCTGGCTGCACTATCACCCACAGTTCACACTTACCCTGGCTGCACTAACACCCACTGTTCACACTTACCCGTACTGCACTATCCCCCACTGTTCACACTTACCCTTACTGCACTGTCCCTCACTGTTCACACTTACCCTTACTGCATTAACACCCACTGTTCACACTTACCCTGGCTGCACAAACCCTACTGTTCGCACTTACCCTGACTGCACTAACACCCACTGTTCACACTGACTGTGGCTGCCCTAAACCCCACTGTTCACACTTACCCTGGCTGCCCTTAC
>NW_025968733.1:8916-9502 GCF_021869965.1 Rhincodon typus | reverse complement strand
GTGGGTGTTAGTGCAGCCATAGTAAGTGTGAACAGTGGGGTCTAGGGCAGCCAGGGTAAATGTGAACAGCGGGTGTTAGTGCAGTCAGGGTAAGAGCGAACAGTGGGGGTTGCGTGCAGTCAGAGTAAGTGTGAACAGTGGGGGTTGTGCAGCCAGGGTAAGTGTGAACAGTGGCTGTTAGTGCAGCCAGGGTAAGTGTGAATAGTGTGGTTTGTTCAGCCAGGTTAATTGTGAACAGTGGGATGAGTACAGCCAGGGTAAGTGTGAACAGTGGGTAAATGCAGAAAGGGAAAGTGTAAAGTGGGGGTTAGTGCAGCCAGGGTAAGTCTGAACAGTGGGCGTTACTGCAGCCAGGGTAAGTGTGAACAGTTTTGTAAGGGCAGCCAGGGTAAGTGTGAACAGTGGGTGTAGTGCAGTCAGGGTAAGTGTGAACAGTGGGGATAGTGCAGTGAGGGTAAGTGTGAACATTGAGTGTTAGTGCAGTAAGGGTAAGTGTGAACAGTGGGATGAGTACAGCCAGAGAAAGTGTGAACAGTGGGGTTTGTGCAGTCAGGGTAAGTGTGAACAGTGGGGTAGTGCAGCCAAG
>NW_025968733.1:7736-8416 GCF_021869965.1 Rhincodon typus | reverse complement strand
TGGGATGAGTACAGCCAGAGAAAGTGTGAACAGTGGGGTTTGTGCAGTCAGGGTAAGTGTGAACAGTGGGGTAGTGCCGCCAAGGCAAGTGTGAACAGTGGGGATAGTGCAGCCAAGGTAAGTGTGAAAAGTGGGGGATAGTGCTGTAAGGGTAAGTGTGAACAGTGGGGTTAGTGCAGCCAGGGTAAGTGTGAACAGTGGGGATAGTGTAGTCTGGCTAAGTGTGAACAGTGGTGTAAGGGCAACCAGGGTAAGTGTAAACAGTGGGGTTTGTGCAGCCAGGGTAAGTGTGAACATTGGGGTTTGTGCAGTCAGGGTAATTGTGAACAGTGGGGCTTTTGCAGCCATGGTAAGTGTGAACAGTGGTGTAAGCGCTGCCAGGGTAAGTGTGAACAGTGTGGTAGTGCAGCCAGAGTACGATTGAACAGTGGGGATAGTGCAGAAAGGGTAAGTGTGAACAGTGGGATGAGTAGAGCCACAGAAAGTGTGAACAGTGGGGTTTGTGCAGTCAGGGTAAGTGTGAACAGTGGGGTGTTGTGCAGTAAGGGTAAGTGTGAACAGTGGGGTTGTGCAGCCATGGTAAGTGTGAACAGTGGTGTAAGGGCAGCCAGGGTAAGTGTGAACAGTGTGGTAGTGCAGCCAGAGTTAGTGTGAACAGTGGGTGTTAGTGCAGCCATAGT
>NW_025968733.1:6056-7236 GCF_021869965.1 Rhincodon typus | reverse complement strand
TGTTCACACCTACCCTGGCTGCCCGTACACCACTGTTCACTCTTACCATGGCTGCACAAACCCCACTGTTCACACTTACACTGGCTGCAAAAACCCCAATGTTCACACTTACCCTGGTTGACTTTACACCACTGTTCATACTTGCCCTGACTGCACAATCCCCACTGTTCACACTTATTCTGGCTGCTCTACTCCACTGTTCACATTTACCCTGTCTGCCCTTACAAAACTGTTCACACTTACCCTGGCTGCACTAACCCACCCTGTTCACACTTACCCTGGCTGCCCCTACACCACTGTTCACACTTACCCTGACTGCACTATCCCCACTGTTCACACTTACTCTGGCTGCAATATCCCCACTGTTCACACTTACTCTGGCTGCACAAACCCCACTGTTCACACTTACCCTGACTGCCCTTCCACCACTGTTCACAATTTCCCTGGCTGCACTATCCCCACTGTTCACACTTACCCCGGCTGCACAAACCCCACTGTTCACATTTACCCCAGCTGCACAAACCCCACTGTTCACACTTACCCCAGCTGCACAAACCCCACTGTTCACACTTGCTCTGGCTGTACTCATCCCACTGTTCACACTTACCCTGACTGCATAATTCCCGCTGTTCACACTTACCCTGGCTGCACGAACCCCACTGTTCACACTTACCCTGGCTGCCCTTACAAAGCTGTTCACACTTACCCTGGCTGCAGTAACCCCCACTGTTCACACTTACCCTGACTGCACAATTCCCGCTGTTCACACTTACCCTGGCTGCACAAACCCCACTGTTCACACTTACCCTGGCTGCAGTAACCCCCACTGTTCAGAATTACCCTGACTGCAGTAACCCCCACTGTTCACACTTACTCTGGCTGCACTAAACCCCACTGTTCACACTTGCCTTGGCTGCACTACCCCACTGTTCACACTTACCGTGACTGCACGAACACCCAGTGTTCACACTTACCCTGACTGCACTAACCCCCACTGTTCACACTTACCCTGACTGCACTTTTCCTGCTGTTCACACCTACCCTGACTGCACAAACCCCACTGTTCACACTTACCCTGACTGCACTATCCCCCACAGTTCACACTTACCCTTGCTGCACTAACACCCACTGTTCACACTTGCCCTTACTGCACTAACGCCCACTGTTCACACTTACCCTG
>NW_025968733.1:4984-5556 GCF_021869965.1 Rhincodon typus | reverse complement strand
AATTCCCACTGTTCACACTTACCCTGGCTGCACCAACCCCACTGTTCACACTTACCCTGGCTGCACTAACACCCACTGTTCACACTTACCCTGACTGCACTAACCCCCGCTGTTCACACTTACCCTGGCTGCACAAACCCCACTGATCACACTTACCCTGACTGCACAAACCCCACTGTTCACATTTACCCTGGCTGCCCAAAACCCCACTGTTCACACTTACCCCGGCTGCACAAACCCCACTGTTCACACTTTCTCTGGCTCTACTTATCCCACTGTTCACACTTACCCTTTCTGCACTATCCCCACTGTTCAAACTTACTCTGGCTGCACTACCACACACTGTTCACACTTACCATGGCTGCACAAACCCCACTGTTCATGCTTACCCTGACTGCACAAACCCCACTGTTCACACTTACCCTTACAGCACTATCCCCCACTTTTCACACTTGCCTTGGCGGCACTACCCCACTGTTCACACTTACCCTGACTGCACAAACCCCACTGTTCACACTTTCTCTGGCTGTACTCATCCCACTGTTCACACTTACCCTTACTGCACTAACACC
>NW_025968733.1:3397-4484 GCF_021869965.1 Rhincodon typus | reverse complement strand
TCCCACTGTTCACACTTACCCTTTCTGCACTATCCCCACTGTTCACACTTACTCTGGCTGCACTACCACACTGTTCACACTTACCATGGCTGCCCTTACACCACTGTTCACACTTACCATGGCTGCACAACCCCACTGTTCACACTTACCATGGCTGCACTACCCCACTGTTCACACTTACCCTGACTGCACAAACCCCACTGTTCACACTTTCTCTGGCTCTACTTATCCCACTGTTCACACTTACCCTTTCTGCACTATCCCCACTGTTCACACTTACTCTGGCTGCACTACCACACTGTTCACACTTACCATGGCTGCACAAACCCCACTGTTCATACTTACCCTGACTGCACAAACCCCACTGTTCACACTTACCCTTACAGCACTATCCCCCACTTTTCACACTTGTCTTGGCGGCACTACCCCACTGTTCACACTTACCCTGACTGCACAAACCCCACTGTTCACACTTTCTCTGGCTGTACTCATCCCACTGTTCACACTTACCCTTACTGCACTAACACCCAATGTTCACACTTACCCTCACTGCACTATCCCCACTGCTCACACTTACCCTGGCTGCACAAACCCCACTGTTCACACTTACCCTGGCTGCAGTAACCCCCACTGTTCACACTTACCCTGGCTGCACTATCCCCCACTGTTCACACTACCCACACTGGTCACACTTACCCTGGCTGCACTATCCCCACTGTTTGCACTTGCCTTGGCTGCACTGCCCCACTGTTCACACTTACCCTGACTGCACTGACACCCACTGTTCACACTTTCTCTGGGTGTACTCATCCCACTGTTCACACTTTCCCTTACTGCACTAACACCCACTGTTCACACTTTCCCTGACAGCACTATCCCCACTGTTCACACTTACCCTTACTGCACTAACACCCACTGTTCACACTTACCCTGACTGCACTATCCCCCACTGTTCACACTTACCCTGACTGCACAATTCCCACTGTTCACACTTACCCTGGCTGCACCAACCCCACTGTTCACACTTACCCTGGCTGCACTAACCCCCACTGTTCACACTTACCCTGGCTGCAGTAACCCCCACTGT
>NW_025968733.1:2233-2897 GCF_021869965.1 Rhincodon typus | reverse complement strand
CAGAGGAAGTGTGAACAGAAGTGTAAGGTCAGCCAGGGTAAGTGTGAACAGCAGGAATTGTGCAGTCAGGATAAGTGTGAACATTGGGGTTTGTGCAGTCAGGCTAAGTGTGAACAGTGGGATTTGTGCAGCCATGGTAAATGTGAACAGTGGTGTAAGGACACCCAGGGTTAGTGTGAACATTGGGGTAGTGCAGCCAGAGTAAGTGTGAACATTGGGGTCGTGCAGCCAGAGGAAGTGTGAACTGTGGGGATAGTGCAGTAAGGGTAAGTGTGAACAGTGGGATGAGTACAGCCAGAGAAAGTGTGAACAGTGGGGTTTGTGCAGTCAGTGTAAGTGTGAACAGTGGGGTAGTGCAGCCAGGGCATGTGTGAACAGTGGGGGATTGTGCAGTAAGGGTAAGTGTGAACAGTGGGGTTAGTGCAGCCAGGGTAAGTGTGAACAGTGGGATGAGTACAGCCAAAGAAAGTGTGAACAGTGGGGTTTGTGCAGGAAGCGTAAGTGTGAACAGTGGGGTTAGTGCAGTAAGGGTCAGTGTGAACAGTGGGGGATAGTGCAGTAAGGGTAAGTGTGAACAGTGGGTGTTAGTGCAGCCAGGGGAAGTGTGAACAGTGGGTGTAGTGCAGTCAGGGTAAGTGTGAACAGTGGGGATAGTGCAGTCAGG
>NW_025968733.1:1053-1733 GCF_021869965.1 Rhincodon typus | reverse complement strand
TGGGGTTTGTGCAGCCAGGGTAAGTGTGAACAGCAGGAAAACTGCAGTCAGGGTAAGTGTGAACAGTGGGGGTTAGTGCAGCCAGGGTAAGTCTGAACAGTGGGGGTTACTGCAGTCAGGGTAAGTGTGAACAGTGGGGGATAGTGCAGTAAGGGTAAGTGTGAACAGTGGGTGTTAGGGCAGCCAGGGGAAGTGTGAACAGTGGGTGTAGTGCAGTCAGGGTAAGTGTGAACAGTGGGGATAGTGTAGTCTGGGTAAGTGTGAACAGTGGAGTAAGGGCAACCAGGTTAAATGTGAACAGTGGGGTTTGTGCAGCCATGGTAAGTGAGAACAGTGGTGTAAGCGCTGCCAGGGTAAGTGTGAACAGTGTGGTAGTGCAGCCAGAGTAAGTGTGAACAGTGGAGATTGTGCAGAAAGGGTAAGTGTGAACAGTGGGATGAGTAGAGCCAGAGAAATTATGAACAGTGGGGTTTGTGCAGCCGGGGTAAGTGTGAACAGTGGGGTTGTGCAGCCATGGTAAGTGTGAACAGTGGTGTAAGGGCAGCCAGGGTAAGTGTGAACAGTGGGGTTTAGGGCAGCCAGGGTAAGTGTGAACAGTGGGTGTTAGTGCAGCCAGGGTAAGTGTGAACAGTGGGGTTTTGGGCAGCCAGGGTAAATGTGAACAACGGGTGTTAGTGCAG
>NW_025968733.1:0-553 GCF_021869965.1 Rhincodon typus | reverse complement strand
GGGGTTTAGGGCAGCCAGGCTAAATGTGAACAGTGGGTGTTAGTGCAGCCATAGTAAGTGTGAACAGTGGGGTTTAGGGCAGCCAGGGTAAATGTGAACAGCGGGTGTTAGTGCAGTCAGGGTGAGTGTGAACAGTGGGGGCTGCGTGCAGTCAGAGTAAATGTGAACAATGGGGGTTAGTGCAGTCAGGGTAAGTGTGAACAGTGGGGGTTATTGCAGCCACGGGAAATGTGAACAGTGGTGTAAGGTCAGCCAGGGTAAGTGTGATCAGTTTTGTAAGGGCAGGCAGGGTAAATGTGAACAGTGGGGTAGTGCAGCCAGGTTAAGTGTGAACAGTGGGGATAGTGCAGTAAGGGTAAGTGTGAACAGTGGGATGAGTATAGCCAGAGTAAGTGTGAACAGTGGGGTTTGTGCAGCCAGGGTAAGTGTGAACAGTGGCTGTTAGTGCAGCCAGGGTAAGTGTGAATAGTGTGGTTTGTGCAGCCAGGTTAATTGTGAACAGTGGGATGAGTACAGCCAGGGTAAGTGTGAACAGTGGGTAAATGCAGAAAGG
>NW_025968732.1:0-21050 GCF_021869965.1 Rhincodon typus | reverse complement strand
GTGGCTGATCTGACATGTAAGCTTTTCTGTATATTCACGTGTGAAGCATAGAAAGGAATCCAGGCAGTGTGAAGCACTTAATTATCTCAGAGCACTTCCTGGAAGCAAGTTGTGGGAACAGCATCCTCATCAATCAAAACCCAAATGTCTTCAAACATCTCCCCATGTCCTTCTGCCAAACAAACTGACATTTTCTAAAATGCAAGGAAGTATGAATGAAACAGCTTTTAACATGCTTTCCCTGAACAGACAGAATTCCAGCCTTATTTTCCATATATGCAAGATTCAGTTTAACATAAATTAAACCACAACTTTCCATGTGCCTGCACCCATTTTGCATCCCACCCACTGGTTTGTTGTCCATTTTATCAGAACCCCTGTATCCTCCTGAAGTTAGCTCCACCTCTTTTCCTTGTTTACACCATTGCCAAATTGCGTCATCTCAAAACTCACGCTATGACCTGGGATCCTGTGCACAGTCAGCTACTCAAAAAAAAACTGACTTTATCCCTTCATGAATATATTTGTCCCTCACATGGCCATTTAAGCTGTCCCATCATAATTCTGACAAGAATTGGAGCAGAGTTATATATAAATAGGGGAGGTTATATAGAGTAAAGCTTTGTCTGAATAAATACTTGAAGCATATCCAGGATAGGTCAGTTGAACCATTGTGATTCTGGGAATGTGCATTGTGGTTTTACAAATGTTGCGTAAACTAACAAGTGGTCGCTGACCCTATGCGCACCTTATTCTTGGATGCATTCACATGCATTCCGTTTTCTCTGTCTGTACAGAGAGAGAGCATATTGCACACCAGAGAGTCATTTTTTAGCTACTTCTGTGTGTTCAAGTTCCTTTTTAATACTCAATTAGTGCAGGAGCTAACAACCCTGGTGGAATACGAACCCTGTATTTCACACCCAGCAAGCAAAAGAAAATTATTTCCCTCTGAGTTCCACAAATAGATTTTACATTTTACATGTGTTTCCTCTTTTTTTTTATTAATTTGTAAATCTCTGCAGGTGTCCTGCCTGGTGGTAGAATGCTGTAAATGAGGCTTTCTGCTGTCAGTGAGTGGCTTTCAAATTGAACCGAGATAAACCAAAACAGCTGCTGGACTTTCCACCACCAGCAAAAACACAACGTGACCAGGGCAATGCTAACATGAAAAAAGTGACAGGAAGTAGGGATTAAATTAAAATGGAGTTGGAAGGCTGCTTGTGCTTTATTCATTTTGAAACTTCCTCTCTGAGAGGGAGGGATTTCTTCTGTAAATATTCACCTTAAGTCTGGTACGCAAGTGAGAGTTTCACTCTGCTTCTGACAGTCTTTGCTCCTGAGAGTCAATAGGGGATAAATTCTTGAACAGCTAGAGTATCAGGTTGAACAGTACTTCATTTATTATTTTGTATTGGATGAGACTTTTTTTTTCACATGTTCTGGTACATTGGGTGACAGAGTTTAATTATGTGTCTGACTGTCTCCAAGTGAGATTACTCTTCTAATTTAGTTAATGTGGTGGTCAGTCATGTGAGGCTGTAGAGATTTCTTAGCAAAAAACAGATGTTTATTACGCAAGAGAAAAACAATGTTCCCAACCTATTTCCCAACAGCACCATTCGGCCCCTTGAGCCTGCTCTGCCAATATCCAGAATCCAGACCCTGTGAACATCAGAACTTGGAGCAGGAGTAGTCCGTCTGGCCCTTCGAGCCTGCTCCGCCATTCAATAAGATCATGGCTGATCTTTTCGTGGACTCAGATCCACTTACCCGCGTTCTCACCGTATCCCTTAATTCCTTTATTGTTCAAAAAATATCTACCTTTTCTTTAAAAACATTTACTGAAGTAGCGTCAACTACTTCACTGGGCAAGGAATTCCACAGATTAACAACCCTCTGGGTGAAGAAATTCCTTCTCAATTCAGTCCTAAATTATCTCAGAGCACTTCCTGTAACCAGGTTGTGGGAACAGCATTCTCATCAATCAAAACCCAAATGTCTTCAAACTCCAAAAAAACTAACATTTTCTAAAATGCAAGAAAGTATGAATGTAAACTGCTTTTAACATGTTTTCCCTCAACAGACACAATTCCAACCTTATTTTCCACATATGCAAGATTCAGTTTAACATAAATTAAACCAGAACATTCACCGTCCCTGCACCCATTTCGCATCCCACCCACTAGTTTGTTGTCCATTTTATCAGAGTCCCTGTGTCTTCCTGAAGTTTGCTCCACTTCTTGTCCCTGCTTACACCATTGCCAAATTGTGTCATCTCAAACCTGTTGCTATGACCTTGGATCCTGTGTAGTCAAATATTCAAAACAAAAAAAACACCAAGGCTTTATCCCTTCACCATGAATACATTTGTCCCTCACACGGCCATTTAAGCTGTCCTGTCATAATTCTGACAAGAGTTGGAGCAGAATGAAACGTAAATAGGAGAGGTTACATAAAGTAATTGTATTTGTCTGAATAAATGCATGAAGCACATCCAGGATGGGTCAATTAAACCATTGTGATTCTGGGGATGTACATTAATTGTGTTTTGACAAATGTTGTGTAAATTAACAAGTGCACACCCTATTCTCAGATGCATTCACATGCATCCTGTTTTCCCTGCCTGTAGAAAGAGAGCATATTACACACCAGAGTGTCATTTTTCAGCTACTTCTGTGTGGTCAAGTTGCTCTTTAATACTCGATTAGTCCAGGAGCTAACAACCCTGGTGGAATACGAACCCTGAGTTTCACAGCCAGCAAACAAGTGTCCCCATCACTTGCCAGCAAGCAAAAAAAAAGGCATTTCCCTCAGAGTTCTATAAATTGGATTTACATTTTACATGTGTTTCCTGTTTTTTGAAAAATTTATAAATCTCCATGCTGGACCTGTCCAGTGGCAGAATGCTGTAAATGAGACTTTCTGCTGTCAGTGAGAGGGTTTCAAAATGAACAGGGATAAACCAGAACAGCTGATGGACTTTTCACCACCAGCAAAACTACCCATGTAACCAGTGAGCCAGCAACAATCAAAGCCCCCCAAAAGGGCAATGCGAACATAAAAAGTGACGGGGTGGTAGGGATTAAATTAAAATAGAGTTGGAGGGTTGCTTGTGCTTTATTCATTTTGAATCTGCCATTCTCTCAGTGGAGGAGACAGAGGGATTTCTTCTGTAAATATGTATGTCAAATCTGGTACACAACTGTGAGTTTCACTCTGCTTCCGACAGTCTTCGCTCCTGCAAGTAAATACGGGACAAATTCCTGAACAACTAGAGTATGAGGTTGAATTGCACTTCATTTATTATTTTGTATTGATTGAGACTTTTCTTCACATATTCTGGTACAATGGGTGCCAGAGTTTAATTGTGCGTCTGTCTGTCTCCAAGTGAGATTATTCTTTTAATTTGGTTAATGTGGTGGTCAGTCACTGAAACCCAGTCATGTGAGGCTGCAGAGATTCTTTAGCAAAAATAAAAACAGATCTTTATTATGCAAGACAAAAACAGAAAGAAAAACAATTTGTTTTGCTGTGCTTAAATATGTTCCCAACCTAATTCCTAACAGCACCATACAGCTCCTTGAGCCTGCTCTGCCATTCTACAGGATCAGAGCTGATCTGACATTCTTCATGGCTGCTTTCCTGTGATTCCACCATAATCCTTCATCAAGAATCTATGTCAGCCTTCAATATACACAAGGTCCCACTTTGCCTCACTGTTCTGTGGCAAGGAGTTCCATAGTATCTCAACCCTCGACAGAAGAAATTCCTCTCATCTCTTTCTTAAAGTGGCAGTGGCCCTAATATCTGAGGCTATGCTCTTTGGTCTGAGATTCTTCCATGGAGGTGAAAAATCCTCTCAACATTTACCCTTTCAAGCCTAATCTCATATGTTTCCTCACTTCTCATTCTTCTGAACTCCAGTGAGTAGACTCCCAACAAGTTTAGCGTTTGCTCATACGACAGTCCCTCCATATGAGGGAATACCCTGGAGAACATTCTCTGAACTACCTCCAATGAAATGATACCTTTCCTTCCATAAGGGGACCAAAATTATTCTCAGCATTCGAGATGTGGTCTCACCAGCACCTTGTACAGTTGCAGTAAAACATCCCAACTCTAAATCTCCAACCCCCCTTGAAATAAAGTGCCAATATTCCATAAGCCTTCCTGATTACCTGCTGCAACTGTGTACCCGCATCAATTTATACAGATTTAAATCCAGAGAAATTACACCCAATATTAAATCTCTAAGTTATATCTGAACTGGTTTGGCCCAAACTTTTCCGGTGAACTATGGAATTTTCTTTCATGAATATTCTCAAAATTCAGAGAATAAACATTTTCTGCTTCTAATACCTTCAGAGCTCAAACCAACCTCTCCTGGTTCGAAAGTTCTACTCGGGTGACTTTTTGTTCTTTTTTCCACTGAATTATTCTGAGCTCTATATAGCAGAGAGACTAAACTTGATTCTGATCACAGTCAGATCTCCAAACTGAACAAAATACCTTCTAACCCTGGGTTTATAGACTATAATAAATCCTTGATTATTCTGAACTGAAAACAAGATAACGTCAATTGATATTTGCTCATCTGTTGTAAATCAACAGAGTCTAAACAATTTCCCATTAACTCCACATGGGGCTGCACAGCCACTTGCTTTCTGAGCAGTGCTGGAGGAAGGTCACTGTTTCACAAGGACTCTCACTTTTTATTTTAAAGAAAACTTTCAGAAAATGACCCACATTCAGTGTCTCTATTATAAAAGCCAACTTCCAAAACTGGAATTTATCTAAATTATACATCTTTCATCACTGCAGTTACTCAGGAACTCACTGGCATTTCAGCAGTTTTCGTAACTCAATGAATCCCTTCCCCGACAGAGAAGGTGAACAGCCTCTCCCCAGTGTGAACATACTGCTGTAGAGTGGGGGGAGTTCCTCACCTGAGCTCAGTCCTGCAGTAAGTGCACCTGAACGGACTCGCGTCAATGTGAACAAGTACGTGGGATGTCAACTCCCAGGATCTTTTCAAATACTTTGCTCAGTTTGGACATTGAAAAGGCTTCTCCCTTGTGCAAACGCGATGGCTTCTCAGTTGGCTGGATGACTGAGTGATTGCTTTTCCACATTCAGCACGTGAATAGATTCTTCACACAATATACTCACTGGTATTTCAGCAGGCTGGATGACGGAGGGAGTATGTCCCACACTTGCTGCAGGGGGATCAGCCTCTCCCCAGTGTGAACTGTCCACAAGGTGGCAGGTTCAGTGAATCCCCTCATTCAGCTTCTCCACAGGCAGTCGGCTGATGTACAGTCAGTTCAGATAAACGCCTCAACACCATCCTACAGTGGGAACAGGTAAACACTCTCTCAGTGCGAACTCACCGATGTGTCATCAAGCTGGATGCGTCGGAGAATCCCCCTCCCACACTAGGAGCTGGTGAATGGCCTCTCCCCAGTGTGAATTCGTTGATGCGTCTGGAGGCTGGAAGCCAAAGTGAATCCCTTGCCGCACGTACAGCAGATGAATGGCCTCTCCCCAGCATGAACTCGCTGGTGTCTCTGCAGGTGGGATTTCTGACTGAATCCCTTGCCACATTCAGAGCAGGAGAATGGTTTCTCCCCAGTGTGACTGCGCCGATGAATTTCCAGTTCAGCTGGGGATCTGAATCCATTCCCACAGTCCCCACATTTCCACAGTTTCTCCTTGTGACTCCGTTTATGTTTTCTAGAGGTCAGATGATCGGCTGAACGCTCGCGCACATGCACTACACATGTACAGCTTCTCAGCGCTGTCAATGGTGTTTTCTCCTTCCATGTTCAAAGCCCAATGAGATTCAGGTTACACCGAATTGGGCCACTCTGTGAAATCCTGATCGGTTGCAGTTTCCGGACTATAAATCCTCTCCTTCTAATATCCTGTGGAATTGATTTAGAACAGAAATCATGGAAATGAAAGTCTCCCCATAAAAATACAAAGTCATGCATCTGTCCCAGGATCTCATTTGGCTCCATGTCAAATGTATGAACACAAAGGCCAACATATGAACTATCGGGCTCTCCTGCCTGCTCCATCATTCAATACGATCATGACCGATCAGTTCATGTTTTGAATTTCCAGCTACAGCCAATAACTTTTGATCCCCTGGTTGAACAAGAATCTATCCACCTCTGCCTTAAAAATGTTCAATGACCGAGTCTCGACCGCCTTTTGAGGCAGAGAGTTCCAAAGTCGCACTAATCTTGAATAAAGAACTCATCTCTATTCCAAAACGAAGAGTCCTCGATTTAAAACGGTCTTCCCCATTCTGGACTTACCCTTAGGAGAAAATATGTCCACATTCACCTTGTCAAAACCAATTCAGGATATTAAACACGAGTCAAACTACACCTCATTTTTCTGAGCACGTGAGCATTCCCGAGGCTGTCCAAAATATCCTCATAAGATAACCCACTCATTCAGATATCAGTCTACTGAACCTCCACCGCATTTACACCCTTCCTTCAATAATGAGACCAAAACTGCACACAGTTGTGGAGGTGTGGTTTCGCTTATGCCTTGTACAACTGAATCATCAACTCCTTACTTTTCTGTTTGATTCCACTCGTGATAAACAATAACATTCCATGAGCCTTCTTCATCACTTGTTGTTAATTATATACCAATGTTTTGTGCATCACGCACCAGACCCCCTCGATATCTCAGCCCCGCAAGATTCTGGACCTGTCCTCTGGTCTGATTTTCTTTTCTCATTTTTCCCCTGGAGCGAACGATTTCACATTTTGTTATATCATAGCTCACCTGAAATATTCATTCAAAAGGCTGCAGATTGACGTAGGGAAATTAAGTCTTCTTCACAGCAACCTTCCCTGATAGCTTTGTATCAACACAAAGCGTAGCTACCATGACTTCATTCCCCTCATCCAAGTCATTGATATAACTGCAAAAGGTTTTGGTTCAGCAGAACCCTGTGGCTCCCCACTTATCACATTCTGACAATCTGAAACAGACCCATTTATGGATATTCTCGGTTTTCTGCCAGCCAGCCAATCCAGTATCCAGGCTGGTAGGTACCACTAAACCAGTAGCTCCCACTCTAAACAGACACCTTTTCCATGGTACCTCGTGAAATGCCTTCAGGAAAGCCAAGTACAATATATCATCAGGCTCCCTTTATCCACAGCACATGTCACTCCTCAAAGAATTCCACGAAATTGGAGAAACACAATGAAGTAGTTGTTCCCTTAGTTGAAGGTTGAATAACACTGGGCATCATTTTGCAGTGAAAGGCAAAAGTTTTACAGGGGAATGGAGGAAAGCATTTTTCACCTAAAGGGTGGTGTAAGTCTGGAATGCACTGCCTGGGAGGGCCGTTGATGCGGTAAGCCTCACAACTCAACCTCCACCGCTCCAGGGAAGAAAAGCCCCAGCTTTTTCAGCCCCACCCCACAGCTCAAACCCTCCAATACCGGCAATATCCCTGTAAGTCATTTCTGAACCCTTTCAGGATTCACAACTTCTTTCTCATAGCAGGGAGACCTGAACTGACTACAGTATTCTAACTATGTCCTGTACAGTCGCAACGTGACATCCCAACTCCGATAACTCAATGCAATGACAAATGAAGGCGAGCATACCAAA
This sequence comes from Rhincodon typus, assembly GCF_021869965.1. Lineage (NCBI taxonomy): Eukaryota > Metazoa > Chordata > Chondrichthyes > Orectolobiformes > Rhincodontidae > Rhincodon > Rhincodon typus. The sequence continues at coordinate 13,400 of NW_025968732.1, read as the reverse complement.
TGCCTTCTTCACCATCCTGTCTACCTGCAACTCCGCTTTCAAGGAACTATGCACCTGCAACCCTAAGTCCCCTTGTTCGGCAACACTCCCCAGGACCCTACCATTAACTGTCTCAATCCTGCCCTGATTTGCCTTATTGAAATGCAACACGTCACATTTATCTAAACTAAACTCCATCTGCCACTCCTCAGCCCATTGATCAAGATCCCAAACTACTCACTGAAAATAGCCTTCTTCACTGTCCACTATGCCACCAATGCTGGTGTCATCTGCAAACTTACTAACCATACCGTCACATCCAAATCATTTGTATAATTACAAAAAGCAGTGGACCCAGCACTGATCCTTATGGCACACCACCTGGTCACAGGCCTCCAGTTCAAAAGACAACCCTCCACCACCACCCTGTTTCCTACCTTGAATCCAAATTTGTATCCAACTGGCTCGCTCTTCCTGTACTCCAATACGATCTAACCTTGCTAACCAGTCTACCATGCGGAACCTTGTTGAGCGTTTTGCTCAAGTCCATATAGACAATGTCTACTGCCCAGCCTTCAATCTTCTTTGCCACATTTTGAAAAAAACACAACCAACTTACTGAGACACGATTTCCCATGCACAAAGCCACGTTGACACTCCCTAATCAGTCCTTACCTTTCTAAATGCATTTAAATCCATTTGTTCACTTTTATTTCTTCAGTTTCTCTTTAATTCATGCAGAGGTAGTGGGCATCGCGAGCTAGGCCAGCATTCATTGACATCCGTAAACTGCCCAGAAGGCAGTTAAGAGTCAACATTGTTGTGGGTCTGGACACGTTAACCAGACCAGTTCAGGATGGCAGCTTTCTTCCCTAATGGACCTTAGTGAACCAGATGGTTTTGTTCCTAACAATCGACAATGGATTCATGACCATCGTTAGACTTAAAACCAGACTTTTATTCAATTCAAATTCTACCATCTGCCATGGCAGGATATGAACCCAGGTCCCCGGACTAATAGTCTGGTGATAATACCTCCAAATAATTGATTCTCATCTCCTAAATGACAGATCAACCTAACTGGCCTAAAGTTTCCTGTTGTCTGCCTTCCTCGCCTCTTTAATACAGGGGTTGTATCTGCTCTTTTGCAGTAAGACAGAAACTTTCCAGAATCTAATGCATTTTGGAAAGTTAACACCCATGTTTCTGCAGCAACTGCAGAATATTTGTTCGCCAAACCATGTTTTTTTTGTTATACACTCTCTGGAGAGCGTTTTTTTAAGCAACCCAATCTTTTGTAGAGTCCAGCTCCCATTGACAACTTCACGCTGGAAACTGCGGGGCCCAGCTGGCTTTGAAAGGACTCAGGGTAAACTTAGCAGCTTCTCCTCCATCACCACTCCAGCTCAATCTGATGCAACAAAGACTTTCAAAAGCTAACTGGAAAAGCCCCTGAAGAGGAAAGAAAAGGGCAAATAATAGGAATCGCTGATTTGCTTTTGGAGAAAGGCCAGCACAGACACAATGGACAGAGTAGTCTCCTTCTCCATTGTAATCAGTGATTTTGTGTGACTCAATTGATAGGAACCAATAGACCACAATCTGTGACCAACACCCACCCTGTCAGAAATGGGCTTTTAATTCATCCGTCTGTGTTTCTAGACTTGGTTCTGACAGCAAGGTCCAGATGGGGTTGAAGAACCTATCAGCCATGAGTGAATGGCAGAGCAGACTCAATGGGCCAAATGGCCTAATTTCTGCTCCTATGTCTTATGGTCTTATTATCAAAAGAGCAGCAAAATACTGCAGTTGCTGCAAGTCTGAAATAAACAGAAAATGCTGAAAAATTGCAACAGGTCAGGCAGTATCCGAGGACAGAGAATCAGTTAACGTTAAGGGTGTGCAGAATAAGTTACAAGGAATAAAAAAAAGGTTCAGAACTTGAGAGTCAATATAACCTCAGCATCGGAGGAGAAATGAAATGAATTGAATAATGCAGACAATTCACTGAAGTACGTAAAAAGAACAATCCAATAGTTAGATTACAGAATTTCAACTTCACCAGCATTAATTGGTGTCGTCATGGTGTAAACAGTTTAGAGGGGCAGATTTATTCAAATGTACTCAGGAGTGTTTTTTATATCAACATGTAGTAGCTCCAACATGTGACAATGTAGTGCTGGATCTAATTCAGAGAATCCCAACAGTGCTGAAAGAGGCCATACGGCGAATCTGGTCTGCACCGACCCTCCGAAAACATCTCACCTAAATCCAGTTTCCACCCTATCCCCATAACTCCACATTTCCTATGGCTAATTCAACTAGCCTGCACATCTCTGGATTTTACAGGGTTATTTAGCATTATCAATCCATCTAACTTGCACATCTTTGGACTGTGGGAGGAAACTGGAGCACCTGGAGGAAACCCACACAGACACGGGGAAGAATGGACAAACTCCACACAGACAGTCAGCCAAGGCTGGAATCGAACCCAGGTCCCTGGTGCTGTGAGGCAGCAGAGAGGAAAAACAGACTGTCTGCAAGAAAGGGCTGTGGGTTGGAGAAAGGCAAATTGTTTTAAAATAAGGCAGGGTCAGCCTCAGACAGCTTTGTGTGGGTAAACTTCAGCAGAACAGTGGGGCTGTTTAAAAAGGAATTAGGTGAAACATGTTCCCTTTGGGGGAAATGTAGGAGCATTTCAGAAATATTCTGATGGACCCTTGCGATGCAAAGGCATACAGGGCTATGGGCCAAGTGCTGGAAAATTACAATAACTACTTAGTTGTCTATGACTGGTGCAGACTCAATGGGCCGAAGGGCCTTTCTGTCCACTGTAAACCTCTATAACTCTGTGACTCTATAAAAAGCCCAGAGAACTTCGGATGCCGACAAAATTTCAGGACTGAATAAGAAGGGAAGGAGAAGCTTTTAACAGGTACAAAGGGAGGAAAGTGATGGAGGTCCGAGAGGAGAACAGAAAGTACAAGGGGGAAACATAAGAAAGAAATGAGGACAGCAAAGTGGGGCATAATAAAACACTGGCAGGGAAGATTAGGGAGAATCCCAAGATATTCTACAAGGATATCAAGGAAAGAGCATAACCAGGGAAAGAGTCAGGCCCGTTAGGGACCGATCTGTGTGGAGCTGGAGGACGTTGGCAGCATGTTAAATGAGTACTTCACATCTGTCTTTACTCAGGAGGAGGAGGATTATAGAATCATACAGTACAGAAGAGGCCCAATGGCCCAGCAAGTCTGTAGAGCCAAAACTATCCCGCTGCTGACACTAATCACACACTGGGCTTATAGCCTTGAATGTCGTGACGTATCCAGAGCTCGTTCAAGTAGTTTTGAAAAGTTGAGCTTTCGTGCTTCAACTTCCTGCCCAGGGAGTACATTCCAGGCCCCCATCACCCTCTGGGTGAAAAAGGTTTTCCTCCAATCCCCTTTAAATCTTCTACCATTCACTGTGAAGTATTGCCCCCTTATTATTGACCCTTCAGCTGCTTTCTATCCACCCTGTCCACGCCCTTCATAATCTTACACATCTCTATCAGATCGCTCCTCAGCCTTCTCTGCTCCAAAGGCAACAACCTAAGAATATCCAGCCTCTCTTCATAGCTGAAATGATCCAACCAGGCAACATCTTGGTGAATCTCCTTTGCACCCCTTCCACAGCAATCACATCCTTCCTACAGTGTGGTCATGAAAACTGCACACAGTACTCCAGCTGCGGCCGAACCAAAGTGCTGTCCAGCTCTGACATGACCTTCCTTGTTACCAAGTTGCGTAGAGTAATCGTGAATTGGAAGGCAGGAAACAAGAATTTGTTTGCACGGTCCCTTTAAAAGATAGAGTGCTTTTCTAAGATTAGAGATTTATACAGAAAATGGGTCTGTAAGCAGCTGCAGATTTCAGACAGTGCTAAAAATGGAAACATGTACTGATTGGTTGCGTAATTGGATCCAATGGCTTGTTTTGATGTTTTGGCAATGAGCTGGAAGCAGTCAATTAATTTAAATCAAGCACTTAGGGATTGAAAGCCAATTGAATCTAAATCTGATGGTTTTGACAACCTCGGACCGATGCAATTGTAAGAAAAGGGACGAGTCATCATGGGTATATATAAAGAGCACATTTGGAAAATCGGCAGAGAGCCAACTGCCATCTGAAGGGTGTGAGAGCTAACCACCATCTGAGAAATAAGCACCCAGCTCACACAAGAAATCACTAAGCTCTCTAAGAAAGCACCATCCGATCCACAAAAGGTACCACCACGGCACTTCTCGCAAAGAGTCTTCACTGAGAAAACATTCCTGATAGTAGAATCAGCGGAAGAAAAGTGTTTGTGGCGTGCGATCAACAGAAGGAAGAGCGTTCCAGAGACACATTCTATGCGAAGTTGGAGAGATTATGTTTTAATTTATTGTTGTCTTATTAATTGGGCTTATAATAAGTGGGACTTCTGTTTATTTGGACAACATGCCAGGAGAATTCAGTTCAGTTAGGGAACAGATTGTGCCTGGTGTATGGGGTGGGGTGGGGTGGGGTGGAGTGGGGGCTGGGTGATGGGGGCAAAAATTGTTCTGTTTGTCAGTAATTCTGTTCATTTGGTCATTGTTAGGGTTAAATAAATAAATTGTTCTTGTTACTTGTGATCAAAACAGTGGAGATCAGGGATTTTCTTTCTTTTAACCATTCTTTTATCAGATTACAAAGCAAGCTTCTCTGGGTGTTTCAAAGTCATTATTAGAAGGGAACCTCTACTCCCATAATAACAGATTGGGGCTTGTGTTTTGGGTTAATTATCCGAAGGGTTCGACCTTCCCCCGCTTCATAACACCCTGCTCTTGGAATCTATGCAATGACCAATAAAGGCAAGCATCCCTTGTGCGTTCTTAACTACATGAATTGACCTGTCCTGCCACCTTCAGGAACATGTGGACGAGCACATGAGATCCTTTTGTTCGTTTGAGCTTCCTAATGTTTTGCCATTCATGGAGTACACTCTTGTCTTGTTCATTCTTCCAAAGTGCATTACCTCCCATTTAACAGGGTTAAATTCCAACTGCCACTATTTTGCCTTCTGACCAATCTGTTCATATGTTCCAGTAACCTAACACCTGTCCCCTCACTGTCAAACACCCGACTAATTTTTGTGTCATTCACAAACTTAGTCATCATCTCTCTCAATTCTTATCCACATCATGTACGAATATCACAAAAAGCACTGATCCCTGTGGTATGTCACTGCACACTGCGTTCCAGTCACACAAACCGCCTTCTACCATCACCCTCTGTTCCCCAGTACTGAGCCAATTCAGCTTGGCAAGTTACCATGCATCCCATCAAGGATTGATTAGGGACAGTCAACGTGGTTTTGAGCACGGGAAATCGTGTCTCACTAACTTGACCGAGTTTGTTGAGGAAGAGACGAAGAGGATTGATGAAGGCAGAGCAGCCAACGTAGTCTATATGGATTTCAGTAAGGCGTTTCACAAAATTGCACACGGTAACCTGGTTAGTAAGGACAGATCACACGGAATACAGGGAAAACTAGCCATTTGGATACTCAACTGGCTCGAAGGTAGGAGGCAGAGGGTGGTAGTGGAGGAGGCTTGCTTCTTGAACTGGGGGCCTATGGCCATCGGTGCTGGGTCCAATGCTTTTTGTCATTTCTATTAATGATTTGGATGAGAATATAGGAGGTATGGCTCGTAAGTTTGCAGATGACAGAAAAATTAGTGACGTAATGGACAGCCAAGAAGGTTATCTAAGAGTACAATGGGATCTTGATCAGATGGGCCAATGGGCCAAGGAGTTGTCGATGGGAGTTTAATTTAGAAAAATGAGAGATGCTGCATATTGGAAAGGCAAATCTAGGCAGAACTTATACACTTAATGGTAAGGTCCTGGGGAATGTTGCTGAACAAAGAGACCTTGGAGTGCAGGTTCATAGTTCTTTGGAAGTGGAGTCGCAGGTCGACACAATAGTGAAGAAGGCGTTTGATACGCTTGTCTTTATTGGTCAGTGCATTGAGTATGGGAAATGTTTCGTCATGTTGAGGCTGGACAGGACATTGGTTAGGCCACTTTTGGAATACTATGTTCAGTTCTGTTCTCCCTGCTATCGGAAGGATGTTGCCAGGGCTGGAGGGTTTGAGCTAAAGGGAGAGGCTGAATAGGTAGCGACTATTTTCCCTGGAGCATCAGAGGCTGAGGGGTGACCTTATAAAAGTTTATAAAATTAGGATGGGCACGGATAGGGTGAACAGCCAAGGTCTTTTCCCCAGGGTAGCAGAGTCCAAAACCAGAGGGCACAGGTTTAAGCTAAGAGGGGTAAGATTTAAAAGGGACCCGAGGAGCAACCTTTTCATGCAGAGAGTGATGCGTGTATAGAATGAGCTGCGAGAAGTAGTGGTGAAGGCTGGTACGATTACAACAATTAAAAGGCATCTGGATGGGTACATGAATAGGAATGGTTGAGAGGGATATGGGCCAAATGCTAGCAAATGGGACTAGAATAATTTAGGATATCTGGACAGCATGACCGAGTGTGACCGAAGGGTCTGTTTCCATGCTGTACATCTCAATGACTCTACATCGACATTGACTTCATCAGTCGAGGCACAGATTAGAAGAGCAGGGAGGTTATGTTGAAGCTGTACAGAATTTTGGTCAGACCACAGCTAGAGTACTGTATACAGTCCTGGTCACCACACTATATGAAAGATGTGACATTACAGGACAGATGTGCAGCTGACAGGAAAATTGGTTACATTGGTGATAGTGAGGAGGATGCTCTCAGGCTACAGTCTGATATTGATCAACTGGTAAATTGGGCAGAGGGGGCTGTGTGGTCATGCATTTGGGAGGTTTCAGGTATACATAATTCTGACAGTTATAGACAGTGCAGATCATGAGAATCTTTTCCCTATAGTAGACATGTCTCAGACCAGAGGGCATAGGTTTAAGGTGAGGAATAAGTGGTTTCGAGGAGATCTAAGGGAGAAAAAGAATTCACCCAGAGAGTGGTAGAAATATGGAACGCATGGGCTGAGATGGTGATGGGGGCAGGTACTCTCGCAACATTTAAAAAGCATCTGAATGAACACTTAAAAAGCCAGAACATAGTCGTCTGTTGACCAAGCGCAGGTAAATGGGATTAGTGTCGTTTGGAGTTTGCTGGTCAGGATAGACACGGGGGACCAAAGGGCCTGTTTCTATGCTGTATGACTCTATGACTCACTGTAATTCAATTCTATGGGCTAAAAGATACTTTTCTGGTGTTAGGTGACAGATCAGCATTGAATGATGGAACAGGCTCCAGGGACTGAATGGCCTACTCTTGTTCCTGTAAGATTACGAGGGTCACAGACAGGGTGGATAGGAAGCATCTGTTCCCTTTAGTTGATGGGTCAATAGGACATCATTTCAGGGGAAAGACAGAAGATTGAGGGAATTTGATGAAGTTTGTTTTTCACTCGGACGATGGTGGGTATTTGGAATACACCAGCTGGGAGGGTAAGTGAAGCAGGAAACTTCACAACATTTAAAAACGTACTTGGCTGAGCACTTGAAACATCATAACTTTTAAGACGATGGGCCAAGTACTGGAAAGTGGGAACAGAGTAAATTAAGTTTTTTTTTGGTGCAGACTCAATGGATCAAAGTGCCTCTTCTAAACTATATGATTCTATGACTCTACAATTCCTGACGGTGAGAAGTACAAAGGGAAGATGGAGCTGCTCAGTCAGCAACGCACACTTGGTTGATGGGCAATGACAGAAACTTCAGAGATTCAGCAAACAAACACAAACATTAAACAGAGCGGGTTAGACAATGGCAGAGAGCTGATCAGGGAGGAGAGAGGCGACACACAATAACGGATGGCTTCAGATCCACAGTAAAGGAGTTACACCAGCCTCAGAGAGAGGTGGATCCTCCCATAGATAACTGGCACACACCAAAAACCTCAAAATTGTAAAAGAATGGTCAAAGCTACTCACCGCTCAACAACTTCACTGTCTGCAATTTGAAAATCTCCCGCTGGAGCCGGCACCTGTAAAGATATCAGAAACACCGGAGTCAGAAAAATCCCACATTTGAGGAAATCCCTGGGGAGCGGGTGATGTCATTGTGCAATTGTCAGTGTGTGATGACATCACAGCCACAAACAGAGAGCATTCTGGGTCTGTACAAACCAGTGATCACCCACACATTCTGAAGGATGGGAGGGTCCCTGGGAGGGTGGAGAGGGGCTTTATCAGAATGGTTTGAGGGATCGGGGATTTTAGTTGCAAGGCTGCATTCGAGAAACTCATTGCTCCAAGTTGAATAAAGGACACAGAGGGGTGATAGCGGTATAAAAGTTATGACAGTCATAGAGGTTTACAAACAGAGAAAGAGGTCCTTCAGCCCATCAAGGCTGTGCCAGTCAAAAACAACCACCTTACTATTCTCCTCCCATTTTCCAGCACTGGCCTAGAATCCTGCGCTGCACACACACACATCTAAATACTTCTTCAACGTTACGACTGTTTCTGACCCAACTACCTTTACAGGCAGCAAGTTCCACATTCCCACCGCCCTCGAGGGGAAAAATATTTTCCTCACATGCCTTCTAAAATCTCCTGACTCTGATCGTAAATTTATGCACACTGGTCATTGATCCCTCCACCAGGGGAAGAAGTTTCTTCCTGACTAATGTGTTGATAGAAATCAAGTTAATTAGAGCAGGAGTGGGCCATTCGGCCTTTTGAGCCTGCTCTGCTATTCGTATTATCACGGCTAATCACAAAACTCAATTTACTTCCCACATGTTTTGATTCCTTGAGCCAAATGCTATATCCGAATCCTTCTTGAAATCACACAATGGTTTGGCCTTGACAGCTTTCTGCGGTAGCAAATTCCACAAGCTCACCCCTCTGTGTGAAGAAATTTCTCCTTACCTCAGACCTAAAAGGTTTGCCACGTACCCTTAATCTGGGATTCCTGTTTCTGTGCACTCCTGGCATCGGGAACAACCTTCCTGCATTAAACTTGTCTAATCATATTAAGATTTTATATGTTTCTCTGAGACCACGCCCCCCCCACCTGATATTCTCTGTTGGAATTTGTCAAAAGCCTTCTCAAAATCCACATAAACCATGCCCACTGATTCCCCCTCATGAACTCTGCTAATTAATTCCAAGAAGAATGCCAGGAGATTTGCCAAACAACATTTCCCTTCAGAAATCCATGCTGACTCTGTCCAACCCAGCCACTGTTTTCCAACTGCTCTGTTTTTCAGCATTTCATAAAATATCAAACCACAAATCGAAAGGGAATGAAACTGGTCAGAACACCAAGCATCAATCCAGGCAGCAGAAGCAACAATGGCACACCGCCCCTTATCTGTCCTATTAAGGTCTTCTTACCGCAAACTTGGAACGATATTGCTGTTCCTGTATTGTTGGGTGGGTCAGAATCCTGGGGAATATATTGGATTAATGGTATCAGTGCTGGACTATTAATTCAGAGATTCAGGGAATGTTCTGGGAATCCAGATTCAAATTCTGCTAAACGCCTCATAACGTATACATCTCAACTCTGCTCCTCTCAATCTCCTCTGCTCCAAAGAAAACAATCCCAGTCTGTCCAACTTTTCTTCACAACTAAAACTCTCCAGCCCATACGGTATTCTGGTAAATCTCCTCTGTGCTGTCTCCAGTGAAATCACATCTCTCCTATTCTTTGGATTCCAGAACTGCACACAACACCCCAGCTGTGGCCTAACCAAATATATATACGTTTCCAGCATAACCTCCCTACCCCTGAACGCTATGCCTCGACTAATAAAGGCAAGTGTCCCATTTGCCTTTTAACCACTTTACCTGCCTGTCCTCTTACCTTAAGGGATGGATGGACTTGCACAGCAGGGTCCTACGGATCCTCAGTCTGACAGATCCTCAGTCCTACATTGTTATTCATGTATTCCATAGGCTCGTTTGCCCTGCCCAAGTGTATCACCTCTCACTTATCTGAATTAAATTCCAACTTCTACTGATCAGCCCGTCTTACCAGCCAATCTATATCCTCCTGTAATCCAAGTACAAAAGAACTAGCAGGAGTAGCAATTCAGCCATTTAATAAAATTGTGACTGATCTCATCCCACCCCAACTGCACTTTCCTGCCTACTGCCCATAACCTTTCAGCCCATGAATAACTACTCATTAAATTACTTCCTTAAATTTACTTAATGTCCCAGCATTCACCTCATTATGAGATAGTGAATTTCACAGATTCACAACCATCTGAGACAAGTAATTTCTCCTCATCTGCGTTAAACCTGCCAACCCTTATTCTAAAACTATAACCTCTCACTCCAGAATGTCCCACAGAAGGAAACATCCTTTCAACTTCCACTTTCTCAATGCTTTGCAGCATACTATATAACTCAATTAGGTAGCCACTCATTCTTCTACACTTCAGAGTATAGGCCTAAATAGCACAACCACTCTTCAGAAGGCTGTCCTCCTCACTATTTACCACCCATCAATTTTCATATCACCCATGAGTTTATTGATCAACACCTGACATTCATTGTGAATCGCTTATATGAACACAAACAGGAAGGGCCCCAATATTGATCCCAGTGGAAGCCCACTGGATACAGGCTTCCAGTCACAAAACTATGCCAAACAGACTGTTTGCTTCTTACCACTCAGCCAATTCTGGAGCCAATCAGCCAAATTATCTTAGACAACAAGGTGCAGGGCTGGATGAACACAGCAGGCCAAGCAGCATCACAGGAGCAGAGAGGCTGACGTTTCGGGCCTGGACCCTACTACCTCTGAGCCAAATTATCTTGATTATTATGGCCTCTTTCCTTTGCTGTCAGTCTCCTCTGTGGGACTTTATCAAAACTCTTGATGAAGTCCAAGCAGACTGTGTCGAATGAATTGCCCTCATCGACACACCTGGCTACTTCTTTGCTAAAAAAAAGTTGGAGAGACATAACCTCCCCTGAACAAAACTGTGCTAACTGTTGCTGACTAATTACTTCCGCTCCAAGTGCAGATTAATTCTGTCCCTCAGAATTGCTTCTAATGGTTTCCCCACCACTGAGGTGAGACAGACTGGACTGTAATTTCCTGGTTTATCCCTTGTTCCCTTCTCGAATAACAATCCCACATCACAGAATCATAGATTCAGAGTCATACAGCATGGAAACAGACCCTTCGGTCCAACCAGCGCATGCTGAATAAAATCCCAAACGAAACTAGTCCCACCTGCCTGCTCCTGGCCCATATCCCTCCAAACCTTTCCTATTCATACATCCATCCAAATGACTCTTAAACATTGTAATTGTACGCACATCCACCACTTCTTCAGGAGGTACATTCCACACGCAATGCACCCTGTGCAAACAATTTGCCTCATGTCTTTTTCAAATCTCTCTCCTCTCACATTAAATATGTGCCCCCTGGTCTTGAAGTTCCCCATCTTAGAGAAAAGACAACTACCATCAACTCGATCTATACCCTCTCGTTATTTCATAAACTTTATCAGGTCACCTCTCAACCTCCTATGCTCCAGTGAAAGAAGTCCCAGCCTATTCAGCATTTCCTTATAACTCAAAACTTCCATACCTGGCAACATCCTGGTAAATTTCTTCTGAACTCTCTCTCATTTGATAAGGTTCTTCGTATAACTGGGCAACCATAACTGGACATAGTAGTCCAGAAGTGGCCTCACCAGCGTCCTGTACAGACTCAACATAACATCCCAACTGCTGTGCTCAAAGAATTGACCAATAAAGTTAAGCGTGCTAAATGCCTTCTTATCCATCCTGTCCATATGTGACAATAAATGCAATACCTCATAATTAGTCAGATTGAAATCCATTTGCCATTTTTCAACCATTGACCCATTTGATCAAGATCCCATAGTAATCTTAGAAAACCTTATCCACTGTTGGTGTTATCTGCAAACTTACTAACATGCCTTCTATATTCTCATCTAAATCATTCATATGAATGACAAACAAAAGAGAACCCAAAACCAATCCATGGGGAACATCGCTGGTCACAGGCCTCCAGTCGGAAAAGCAAGCCTCCACCATGACTCCCTGTCTCCTGCTGTTAAGCCAATAATGTATCCAGTTGGCAAGCTCACCCTGAATCCCATGTGACCTAACTTTACTAATTCATCTACCATGCAGAACCTTGTCAAAACATTTTACGAAAATCCAAATAAACAACATCTACTGCTCTGCCATCATCAACCTTTTTGTTAACTTCCTTAAAAAATTCAATCTTGTTTGTGAGACACAATTTTCCTCACACAAAACCATGCTGCCTATCCATAATCAATTTTTGCCTCTCTAAATGTCCATAAATCCTATCTTCTATAATCACCTCCAACAACTTACCCACAACTGAAGTCAGACTCTCAGGTTTATAGTTCCCCGGTTTCTCCTTACAATCTTTCTTTGACAACCAGGTCTTCGGCATCTCCCCAGTGCTCAGAAAGCAGTTAAAAATTATTGCCAGTGCCCCTGCTATTTTTGGTCTTGCCTTACTCACCAATCTGGGATACATTTAATCTGGCCCAGGAGATTTTTACTTTTAAGCCTGCTAGACCAATCAGAAGCTTCCTCTCTTTCTAAGCTAATTTTTTTGAAGTGTATCACTGTCCTTCTTTCTGCTTTCCAAACCCATGTCACCCCTTTCACTTATATTTTGCCAATTATCCTTTCATGTCCCTTTATTGCTCTAATTTCCTTTTCTAAGACTCCCCCTGCACATTCGGTACTTGGCTAGGGCTTCTGCTGTTTTGAACCTTTCGTAGCTGCTAAATGCCTCCATTCTTCTCTTTAGCCAATCCTGTATATCCAGGGTTCACAAGATTTGTTGGTCCCATCCTTTATTGGAACTCTCAATTTCCTTCTTCAATGTATCCCACTGATGTGACACGCATTTACCGAAATGTATCTGCTCCCAGCCCACTCTAGCCAAATCATATTTGATCTTATTACAATCTGCCTTCAACTGGTTTAGAACTTTGATTCCATCCCCATCCTTGTGCCGTACTAAACAATCTTGAATCTAACAGAGTTACGATCAACGTCTGCAACTAATTCCCCCACTGATACTTGCTTGGCTTCAATTACCTAAAATTAAGTTTAGTACCGTTCCTCTCTTGTAGGGTCTTCTTCATACTGGCTTCAAAAGCTGCCCTGGATGCATGTTAAGAATTCCATTCCTCTAAACCTTTCACACTATCACTACCCCAGTTGATGTTGGGAAAAGTTCTTCCTCCTCTGTTACTATATGCTTCACTAATACAGTCAGAGAAAATAAGAGCAGGAGAAAGCCATTCAGCCCTTTCATCCAGCTTCAACATTTAAATGATCATGGCTAAACATGCAAGTAAGT